>NW_027361167.1:60242-72983 GCF_012295235.1 Primulina huaijiensis
ATATATTGATTATAGATTTTTAATAACTTTCCATGAAATTTAAACATTTCCCAAAAAAATAATGCTTGGAAATACAAATTATGTATAACTTTATACACTACTACTTCATCATGTTCGATGATATGCAAGACTAAGAGTATTATCTTAAAATCACATCCAAATATTCTCATACGTAGAATTCACATAAAAATCTTTACGAAAATAATTATGACTTGTTAGATATATGTTATTCAGATAATATAATGAGGATAGATTCAATGAATGGCTCACCCCTGATGATTTATGTTTGTATTACAAATATTTCAGGTTATAAGCGAAACATTGAGACTTGGAAACGTTGTAAGATTCTTACACAGAAAAGCCCTGAAAGATGTTCGCTACCAAGGCAAGAGTATTTTCTTGTCGATTATTATTATTTATTTCTTTTAAAAAACCCAATATTATTTTATTTTTAACATATAAAATATATTGTCTCACTTTTTTTTACATTTAATTAAATTTATTATTTTTTCTGGTGATATTTGAAAAGGTTATGACATTCCATGTGGGTGGAAGGTATTGCCTGTGATTGCTGCTGTGCATTTAGATCCCTCAGTTTTTGACCAACCTTGGCACTTCAATCCATGGAGATGGCAGGTTTGTTATTCGAAATAATCCATTTTTTATTCTATATATGCGTCTGTGATTTATTATGTTTGACAATATATANGTTAATTAACTTTGGTATGTCAACGTGACACTAAAGTTTTTTTTTACAGTTTAACCTCATAATATTTGTTAGCTAATTTTGTTTGTGTGAGTTTATTAGTAAGTTTTCACTGTCTCTCTATTTTTTTTCCAACTTATCGAACTATCTCAGTAAATCTTATTTAATCACTATTTTATAAGTATCATATTCTCGTAAAATAATATTTTTTTACACAAAAATTATCAAACACAAAAAAATAAATACAACATACATCGCGTGTACGTAACACTGATATAGATGGATTTTCTTAGTCATTTTTAGATTTGTACCTATACAAATGGACAAATATAGGAAATAAGATACAAATTTGCATTTGGAATAAAAGTATGTGGTGCCAATCCAAATAATGGAGATTGACCAACGTTGATAATTACTTCTTTTTCTTCTTCTTGTTTTACTTTTGTGAATAAATAAACGGATAAGAGTTTCATCAAAGCCGTTGATTTGGGATAGCTTCTTCCAAAGGTAATGAAACCATTTTTAAAATACCTCATAATTTTATATACATTACGATTTTAACAAATATAGATTATTAAAAACAAATTATCTCTCTAAAATACCGATATAATCTACTTTATATTTATTTATATTTATATTTATGTTCAGGGTTGAGGTTTTTTTTATAATTTGAGGTCTTGAACTCGATACTTCGTCTTACTTTTAGGATTTTTTTTTTAAAAAAAAAACGAAGGGATGGAGATTGTGCCACTGGACGTCCTGATACATTTATTGATCAAATACTAATAAAAATAAAATAATAATACTATTTTTAGCAAATCGCAGAGGTTGAAGCTTAAAGACAATCATTGACTCCCACACGTGCGTGTGGGGGGAGACTGATAATTAAAAGGCGCCATGTGGATTGTGGGGTTGCACGTGCGCTTTTCCCTGTCGAGTGAGCCCTCATTTTGCTAGGATCCAACTCTTAACCCATTTTATTTCTCATTTTTCTAACAAAGTTATTTGTAAATGACCAAATAAAGCCATCATTAGTCTAAGATTAATTACTCTTTCCATTTCTTTTTCTAGTTAATCTTGATATTACCGAGTCTCGGATAACGTGTAACTATTTTTTAATAAATTAAATATAAGATTATAGAAAGTTAAATTTTGTTTTTCCAATGATGATTTCTTGTCGTAAAATCACAAGTCTCATTTTTTTTTCTTCCCTAAAATGAATGTAAAAGTCGCCATCTTCATTTGATTTTATAGATATATATCAGTGTCTCTCAGTTGACGAACAGAAACCATATATATTTTCGATTACATTGTTATTGAATTTGTGTGACAGAGTGATCCCAGGGGAGAATTATCGAACTCAAGCACCACAATGAATAACTCATTCATGCCATTTGGTGGAGGACCACGCCTGTGTGCGGGCTCCGAACTGTCCAAGTTACAAATGGCCTTATTCATCCACCATCTAGTCCTCAGATTTCAATGGATCTTAGCCGAGCCGGACCATGCCGTCGCTTTCCCATTCGTCGATTTCCCCAAAGGCCTACCAATAAGAGTCCAACACCTCCCTTTTTCCCCAGAAAACGAAAGATCAAAGGAAGAATAGAATGATTCATCTGTGTTTGAGTGTGTGGGGGTGGATAGATGGATGAGGATTTTGTATGCCGAAAGTGAGGTTTCTCTTAGATTTTCAAACGGTTCTTTCGGCTTCACTTTTGGGCTCACATGAGGAATTGATCATGGAAGAAACACGTAGAGATACATTAATGTGTGTATATTAATATTAGGACCACATATGTTCCAACCATCATCAAGTTTAATTAGCTTTTTTCTTCTTCTTCTTCCCTGATTTGTAAATTATTTTAATCAATTTTTATGAATGGAGTTTGTGTTTTTTAATTTTCATGAGTCGAGTCGTAGATGTGAAGCAAACATTATTACGCGATGTAACAATACTTGATGTTTATTCATATCCTAATGTTGATTTTATCTAGTTATCGATTGATACACGACACGTACAGGGGCATATGAAGAGATAATTATAAATTGAAAGATAACGAATGAGTATAAGATATCTATAATTTATTCTTGCTAATATTATTATTTTTTTTATAAGTTTTTAGAATTTACCCTTTCAATATCAACATGATAAATTAGATATACACATATATGACAAATGAAAAACTTTTAAAAAGAAAATTTGATGAAGATACGTATAGAACCAATATTTATTGCGAGATATGAAATTTCAACCAAAAAAATAAACGTCAAAACGATGAAAAAATCACTTATTATTACAGTGTAGTATAAAAAAAAAATCTCTTGGTCAGAATGGGAAGAATTGATTTCTTATCCTCCGAGAGTGAATATTTAGGCCCACCCAAACAATTCTTCTCGTCCACTAAGGCCTTGGATGCGTATAATTTACAAATGAGCAATCTTGTCCACATCTTGTATGCGTATAATTTATAAACGAGTCTTTTTCGTATAATATTTTTCAGAATTAAGTACATTTTTGTGCAAAACATGTTAAGAGATAGTATTCAAATTAAGAATATTGAAAAAGATTGATTATTAACTAAACTAATTGTTCAAGCAGAGCAAATTTATTCTAAAAATATATTGTTTTTCATTCAAGATATCTTTTGTTTACAATTGTATTTTGTACTCCACATCCTCCACATAAATACAGAGTTATATCTTGTGAGACGAGTCAACTTGATCCATACATAACATGAAACTTATAATTTATCATAAAAAATAAGATTTTTCATTGGACTGAGTCAGAGATCCTTCAAAAAAAATTTAACTAATGAGAAGAGTTTTTGTTTATAAATAAATGTTAATTGTTTATTAAGTAAACTTGTAATTTTTTAGATTTAGATACAATTTGGGTTATTATTCAAAGAATTGGACCCCTATTATCCCTCAATTTGAACCTTATTGGGCTTGGCTACTTAGCCCAATTCTAATAGCGGTCAATACTTGGCCACATGAATTACCTCTATGGCCCAACACGTGTAAGGCTCTTATCAAAAGTCGTGGGCTGGAAAGCCTAAAGGGGAACCAAAAAAAAGTCTGGAAAATTAACTACAAATCAAATAAATATATATTTTAAATAAAAAATTATGTGACTGATTAAAATTTTATCCTTCTCCCATAATTCCATCCCAAAAATAAATTGTGACTATTTTGCCATCCGCATGTGATATAGTCGCATAAACATTTCTCAATAAAAAAAGACATGGATCGAATCCAAGCGATAACGAAAATTTAATGGTTTTTTTAATTAATTATTGGTTGATACATAAATTTTCAAAAATCAAATTGATAAGAGGCAACTGTGTTAAAGATTTATTATTATTTTAAACAAATTGAATTTTTTTAATGATAAAAATTTATTTATCCGAGTAAAAATTTAAATAAAATAATTAATATATGTTAAGCCAAGGTCATTTTTGGCAATATAATTAATTCATAATACATTTGTTCATTCTTCTCCTGTTTTAGTGACAGTCGATAGATCTCGATTACGAATTTTGTTGGAACATTGAAACCTATCAATCCATTGATTGATAAAGTAGATAGATACATACAGCAACCGGAATTGAACGGCGATGTGGCGGTGCTTGTCCCGTGGCCTCCGCATTCCCTCTCGGGGATCCACCTCTACCTCCGCGGCCTCAGCCCGAGCCCGCCGTCTCTTTTCCACGCATTCGGTACGTTTTCTCATCACCTTTCTCGAATTCGATTGCTTGCTCTGTCTATTTTGGCTTGATGTCCTTACTTCAGATTGGTGATAGAAACAAATTTTGAGAAAGCAATGATTGCGATAGTAGTTTATTGGTCAGCTCGTATCTGATTAATTTTGGGGAGGTATTCAATTGGTGCTTGATTGTTTTAGAACATTTCTGATTGATGCTTATTTTTCGTGAAGAAAAATTGATTTTTGCAATCTGTGAGTTCGAGATGGAGCTTATTCTTTTACTTTAGGTGGATTCCGAGTTTCAGTTCATTGGGTTGGTCGGATTGGTGTGTTATAGATCTTCCTTTTGTTGTGTTATTTTTATTGACTTCGTAGGTTATTTTTTAAACAGAAAGATGGGGGGCCATCCTATACAGTGGTGGATCACACCTATGATGCGGTGGTGGTGGGTGCAGGAGGTGCGGGGCTGAGGGCAGCAATAGGGTTATCTGAGCATGGATTCAATACAGCTTGCATTACCAAGCTTTTCCCTACTCGTTCCCACACAGTTGCCGCTCAGGTACTGTATTTTGGCTCGATTTGAAATTCGACCTGTATTATGTATATTGAAGCCAATGTTACTTTTCCAGCCTAAAAATATTTTCTTTCCAATCCTTCTCTTTTGATGGTGTCTTTTGTTTATGTTTGCCATAGAGTAATACAAAAGAGAAGTCTACTTTTTACTGTTGTTAGTTCGAGACCTAGGAATGTTATTGTTTTATTTTTTTTGTCCTGGCATGCATGATGCTTTGTAAATTGTTGAATTGTTTACTTTGCTTCTAAGAAGTGTTGATCTCATTCACAATACAGATTTCTTTGACAGTGTTATGCTATCGTGAGAACAAAGGACAAGCTTTTATGCCCTTCGTCTTTTGTGATTCTAATATATGTTTATCTGAATTTTGTGTAGGGCGGTATAAACGCTGCATTGGGAAATATGACAGAGGATGATTGGAGATGGCACATGTATGATACAGTAAAGGGAAGCGATTGGCTGGGTACGGTTTCTTCACATTACTTATTCTTCGACTTGCTTTACTCCAGAACAATTTTTTATGTCTGCGTCATTGTTTATGAGAAGAGTGTAGAAACGATGGTCTACAGTGATATAACCATACTTGAAACCATCCTAGACTGGAATAAGTCAAAAGGAAAAGGAAGGCAAGGGTCTTGTTTGGAAGAGAATCTGATAGATGAATAATTAGTTTTTCCTTCGTTATATCTTTAATTCTTGTTTGAAAGGAACCAAAATTTCATAAGAGGTGCAAGATGAATATTTCATAAGAGGTGCAAGATGAATAATAATTTCAATGTCTTTTTAATATGCATGGACATTCGGTTTGACATGAACCCAGGACCCAATGCGTTATTTATCTTTACACAAATGCTATTATGTTTCTCTAGGCGATCAGGATGCTATTCAGTACATGTGTAGGGAAGCACCAAAAGCAGTTATAGAGCTTGAGAACTATGGCTTGCCTTTCTCCCGCACCGAGGATGGTAAAATATATCAACGGGCATTTGGTGGTCAAAGCTTGAATTTTGGGAAAGGTATGATAGAAAACTACAGCTGAAACAAAGTAAAGGATTTTATTTTCTTCCAGTAATGCAATCTCTATTTTATTTAGGTGGACAAGCATATCGTTGTGCTTGTGCTGCTGATCGAACTGGCCATGCTTTGTTGCATACACTATATGGCCAGGCTATGAAGCATAATACCCAATTTTTTGTGGAGTATTTTGCCCTTGATTTACTCATCAGCAAAGATGGTAGGTTTCCCAGTTTTCCTTCTACATGTGTCTCTAGTCCATTAATTTTATTAATTGCTCGTTTCCTTCTTTCTTACCCATCCCATGCCACCTAGGGCTATTCTGTGTCTGTTATATTGTGTATGCATTGAATTATTCCAAGAATTTTTTATTTAATTTAATACAATAACATGACCTAGTTCCCTCTAAATTTCTTCTGATCCTATTTGAACAAATCAACATGAACACTCAGTTCTTTATTTATTGTGTCCGTAACTTCATGGCTTCTAATTTTATGTATATCAGGTAGCTGCCAGGGTGTTATTGCCTTAAATATGGAGGATGGGACCTTACACCGGTTCCGTGCTGCCTCCACAATCCTTGCTACTGGGGTACATCTTCGTGGAAGCATATTTATCATTATTGTTATACATAATAAATGCTTTTTATGATATTTATTATTCCACCCGAGAAATATTTTTATTGTATTCCTTTCAGGGTTATGGCAGAGCATACTTCTCTGCAACTTCTGCTCACACTTGCACTGGAGATGGCAATGCTATGGTTTCACGCGCGGGATTGCCTCTTGAGGTCTGTATAAATGTTTGTTATGGATGCCATCCTGGTGTGAAGGATAATGAAATGGAGCTTCATGTGAAAAAATTAATGTTATCTCTAACTACTATAGGTATGGATTTTCGCTTGCAGGATCTTGAATTTGTTCAGTTTCACCCTACTGGTATATATGGTGCTGGGTGCCTCATCACTGAAGGTTCATATGTTGTTACTTTTGTCTGAAATATAATCCTTCCATTGTATCAAGCACAGATTATTTCTGTCCTCACGTTTCAAAGTTTAGTCATTTACCTTGTCCATACGGTGGTCAGGATCCCGAGGCGAAGGCGGTATACTTAGGAATAGTGAAGGTGAGAGATTCATGGAACGTTATGCACCAACAGCCAAGGATCTTGCATCTAGAGATGTTGTATCAAGATCTATGACTATGGAGATCAGAGAAGGGCGTGGTGTTGGTATGTTATTGTTATTATGCAGAAGATCTGGTTAAATGCTTTTAATGTATACCAGGATAACAATTTCATATCTGTGTTAGATTACATTCTCAAATGGTTTGCTTCAGGTTTTCAATGATAACTACAAGTACTTTTTCTTCTATCTAGAGGATGCAATTTCCATTCTGAAATTGCACAATGAGTTTTATTTATACAGTATACTAGACAAGAAAGACAAAATGATCTTGTACAGGTTATCAATTGAAAGCCTAGGTGCTAAAGTCCCTGTTGAAGTCTATCAACCTTACAAGTCATTATACAAATTTATAGATCGTTTTCTGTTTTGAAGACTGCTGGCCACCTCTGACCCTGCGATTGCTGATTAAACAAAATTGTACTACAATTGCATGCACAATTTTCCTCTGGGTGCTTCTATTGGAGACTATTTTATTTTACTGCACATTCCTTATGATTTCGGAAGTGTGATTTTATACTCCTTGAATTCCATATACCTCCATTATATGTTCTGATACATAAGACCTTGCTCTAAATAGGACCCTTGAAAGATCACATCTACCTCCACTTGAATCACTTACCTCCTGAGGTCCTTAAGGAGAGACTTCCTGGTATTTCCGAAACTGCTGCTATTTTTGCTGGCGTAGATGTTACGAAGGAGCCAATTCCTGTTTTACCCACCGTCCACTATAATATGGGGGGAGTCCCAACGAATCACCATGGAGAGGTACAATTGAAGCACATTGAATAACTGATCAAGAGTATGGAACTTTTTGTATAATTTTTTTGGTGTCTTATAGGTTGTTACCATCAAAGGTGATGATCCTGATGCTGTGGTTCCTGGACTATTTGCTGCTGGGGAAGCTGCCTGTGCATCAGTGCATGGGGCCAATCGACTTGGAGCAAATTCACTCCTGGACATTGTGGTTTTTGGCCGGGCTTGTGCAAACAGGGTTGCAGAGATCCACAGGCCAGGTGCCCAGACTTTCATTGATCTATGGGTCGATTGGTTGTGCTCCAGGATTATAATATTGAGATGCATTCAATGTTGTAGGAGAGAAACAAAGCCCACTAGAAAACGACGCAGGACAGAAGACAATTGCATGGCTAGACAAACTTAGAAATTCAAATGGCTCCATCCCAACCTCAAAAATTCGGCTGAACATGCAGCGGATAATGCAAAACAACGCTGCTGTGTTTCGGACTCAGGAAACACTGGAGGAAGGTATCCAAGATCTCCCAACAGTTTCACGCACGTGCAATCCCAAATACAAAGAACATTGAACTCCTCTTTCTCGTTGCTTAAATTTGTCTGTTCCAGGTTGTCAGTTGATCGATAAGGCATGGGAGAGTTTTCATGATGTGAAATTGAAGGACAGAAGCTTGATATGGTACATTAATTTTTGAGAATATGCCTATATTGCATGTTGTAACGGACACTAGTGTGTTGATGTTTTACACGTCCGGTTTTGTTAACCTTTTTAGGAACTCGGACTTAATAGAGACAATTGAGTTGGAAAACCTTTTAATCAATGCATGCATCACCATGCACTCTGCTGAAGCCAGGAAAGAAAGTAGAGGAGCGCATGCACGTGAGGATTTTACGGTTAGTTCTAATCTAAATCTTTTGCTGCATTTATCTTTCCCTTTTCTTCATCATTTTAGAATAACTGAGTCTTGTGTGCCAATTCGCAGAAAAGAGATGATGAGAAATGGATGAAACATACATTAGGGTGAGGTTCTTTCTCTTAATGTGGGTTTCTTCTGCACTTTCTAGGTTATCTACAGAGTCCTCAAATTTTTGTGGTTTCTTGATGAACTATGTAAACCATAGTGATCTAAACGCGAAATCTTTTATGGGGGAGGGGACGGAAACTTATACCATTTAAAAATCTTAGTAATAAAATTCGGAGAATTTCATTTTAGATTCCACCCCCTCATCTCCAGATGCTTATGGTATGCCATATTCTACAAGTTGCTTTGTTTCCATTCTCGTTAACAAAGCTTGTTCTCTGGTCTGCAGATACTGGGAAAATGAGAAAGTTCGACTGGACTACAGGCCTGTTCACATGAACACACTGGACGATGAAATCGAAACATTCCCACCAAAAGCTCGAGTGTACTGAAGCACAGTGAAGATTTTGTCACCCACGACAGAGTCGGCATAATAATGTAATTTAATAAATTAATAAAGTACGAGATTCTGGTATTTGTTTTCTCTCACGCTGATCTGCTGCAGCATGAAGTGAGCCTCAGTCTCAAAGCTAAGTGTGGTTTCACATGTTTTCTATTTTTGTCCCATTAACTTGACATGCAGACCAATAATGGGCTTATTCGTTGTGTTTTTCCTTAATTCTTTTTAGAAATCCAGGAGATTGATCTGTATCTATATTAAATACTTCGGACATGCAATTCCATATAATTTACCAATTGAAAACAAATCTCCTCTGCGTGTTGCAATAATAATAATAAATAAACAAACAATGTTCCTCCCTTGAATAAAAGATTCAGACTTCTTGTGAATTGCAGTAGTTTTTCATTTTAAATCGTTACTGGTCTTTCAACCGATTTCAGATCAACACTTGCATCGGGAAAAAATATTTTTTTTAAACTTTAATTAGGTTGCCAAAGTAATCATAGGCGATCACGATTCATATCTAATGACAAACTATTAACGTATGGATTATCAAGACTAGAAATTCATAGCAAAAATCCAATTATATATGTGGTTCACAATCTGAAATAAAGTGATTTTAAAGGGAATTTCATAAGAGTCATATCGGATGTATATTTAGATTGACATACATGATGATATTTTTCATTTTCAATGGCAATAAAGAATAAAAAAAATCTAATTGGATTCAATGATATTTTTGTAACTTATTATGCAAAATGCAGTTTAGTGTAACGTTAATAGTATATCAAACATTTTCCATTTCACAAAGATGCATCGTGCACGAAATAGTATTGCCCGATTAGTTAAAGGCCAACTCTCCCACCACCTTTTAAGAATGATTAATATGCGGCACACACCTGAGGATTAAAATGCTATTTTACGCGACAGCAGGGGCCATTGTTTTTTTGGTGCCTACTTAATTAGTTTTTTCTTAGAAAATTAATAAAAATTTAATAGATAGTTTATAATTCTTTGTTTCATATCAAAATATTTATTCTTATTATCAGTTCCAGTACTTTCCATAGACCATAAGAAACTCTCGTAGAGTACTCATGATGTTGCCAATGATATATTATAAGTGTTGATGTCATGCCGGAAATTGCTGATGTGTCCGGTACCACGTCAACTTCTAGGTGAAAGATGACCGAAACCCACAGAAATGCAATGTTATTGAACGGAATGGTCACACATGAAATAGAGCAACGTAACTTTGAAGTTCCCTCTTACACTACAAAAAAAAAAAACACGGCTAGCGACGGTTTGGTGATCCGTAACCGGAGGACGCGTCGCCTTCCCTCAGCGACGGTTTCTCAATAACCGTTACACTATAGCGATGGTTTTGTCGAACAAGACCGTCGCTAAGTTAGCAACGGTTTGTCAAACAATCGCTAATATAACGACGGTTTAGTTAAACCGTCGCTTATAGTAGCGACGGTGTTTATCACAATACCGTCGCTATACTAAGCGACGGTTATATAAAAACCGTCGCTTTAGCGACGGAATTTGACATAGCCGTCGCTATAGTAAGCGACGGTGTAATATACAACCGTCGCTATATTTAGCGACGGTTTAAGAAAAACCGTCGCCTATTTCTATTATTTTATTTTAAATTTCCCTTAAATATGTATAAAAATATATTGTGTCCAGTACAATTGAAAAAAAAATAACAAAATTTGAGAAATGTAATCATATTACTAATCTACAAAGGTTAATGAAAGTGTTTGGTACAAATGTCGTAAAAAAAATCAAAAAAAACTATCCTCAGGTGACTGGGTCTCGTCATCGTCGTCATCTCCATCTCCGTACCCCTGCGTCGGAGGAACATAACTTTGTGATAATCTGTGGGGACGAGATGAAGAAGCAACTGATGCGCCACGTGATCTGTGAGAGGTGCCTGGTCCAAGCAGCGTGCGGCCTGATGTATGCGCAGTAGCTCCCTGTGACATGCCTGCAACTAAGACTCGGACCTGCTCTTCTAGTGACACCATGCGATCTCTCAGCATGGCGTTCTCCGCCTCTGTTGCCTGCATCCTCTCGTAAAGTTCATCGTTACGGCGTAACGATGAGTCTAGAGTCTGTTGCATGTCTGTCATCTACTGGGACTGAGACGACTGACTGACACCCGATGACCCACCACGTCTACCCGGAGCCATCTCATCTGGATATAAGGTGCTGGCCATCGACCCACACCCGTACATCCTCCCCTTCTTCTTCCCCCCAACCACACTCTTGAACATGTTGTTCACCGACCGCGGGCTGGGAACAGCATGCTCTGATCCATCATCTACAGGGGTCATCGACTCAGCCATGTAGCGCTCCATCTCCTCCTGTGATGTTGATAAAAAAATGAATCATATCGATTATTCTTAATGTAAACGTTAATGTGAATAATGATATTTCATAAACTTACGTGGATCAGGCGTGATCGCGTGTCAACGAACGATCCATCGTCATGTCGATGTGTGTGAACGTATAGCTTGTAATGCCCGAGATTTTGATTCCATTAATATGAGATTATTGATTTTTGAATTAACATGATTATAGATGGATCATTCCGAGACTAGATTGGGCAAAGTATAGGATTATGTTATTTGTTGGACAGAACTATTGGCGCCCGAGCGGTAGAAAATGACCGCCCGAGCGCCAGTGCATCATCAGGTGGTTTTTTGGACAGAACGTCTGGCGCCCGAGCGGTAGAAAATGACCGCCCGAGCGCCAGTGTGTAACAAGTCGAGCACTCGGGCAGAAAGGTGTGAAAAAAATAATGACACATATCATTAACATGCAAGAGATATATAAGATGTTGGTTTCCTTCTTTTCTAATGTAACGTATCATCAACATGCAAGAGATATATAAGATGTTGGTTTCCTTCATTTCTAATGTAGATTTGTGATTTACGAAAGATCCGTCCGTCTGATTTTAAATCCGACTTCAGTACTGTGTTCCTATCGACACAGGCTTCAACCGGACATAAGTTTTCTTAAGTTTTGATATGATCTGAAATTATGGTATTGTCAGAATCAGATATGATTCATATATGGTGTTCTTGACGTAGTAGAAATCGGATAATCGAAACCGGATTGAAGAACGGATACCGTATAGAATTGTTATGAATGTCAGAGTTGATTTGACTGAGATTTGATATCAGATTTGTATTATTATTGATTATGAGTTGCGAGAACGGATATCTGTTGATTTGTATTGTTGGGTATATTGAGATTGTGCAGTTATGCTGTCGAAACAGAATTTGATTTAATTCTAATTATATCCAGTATTGACTTGATCGGTATATTGATATTGTACTCCTCGATATTGTCATTGCCAGATTGAGTATTGACAG
>NW_027361167.1:73487-101186 GCF_012295235.1 Primulina huaijiensis
GTCGAGTCAAAGAATAAGAGTCGCAGAGTTATATCTGTATTCACTAATGTGTCATAAACATTGATTTATGTTTTATTACATTGTATTTAATTGCATGACATGCATGTATACATGTTTTATACTGGGATTTGTTCTCACCGGAGTATCCGGCTGTTGTTGTGTCTGTATGTGTGCATGACAACAGGTGGGACAGGATCAGGGTCACGCAGAGGATGAGAGATCGAGATAGCGTGGAGATTACGGGCGTAGAAGATCACTAGTGGTTTCTTACTAGACATGTACTGAATTTTTAAACACTAGTATGTTAATTGTAGACGAACATGTGAATGTTAATTGTAGTTGAATAAGATGACAGTATTTTATATAATGTCTTGTGCTTGTTTATATACATTTGAATAAATGTTAAAAGCAAAATTTTGACCCACATTTTCTAGCAAAGATCCAATTAATCCCAAAAGATAATCGAGTTAGAGCCCGGGTCCTCACAATAGCTCCCATGACGTTGGATCTCTGCCATGTCGTGCTCGCTAAAATAAACTCATTAATTGTAAAACATTAACATATAAGCTCATTAATTCACTACTCAAGATGACTTAGTGCAAATGACACAAATGTCTCAACACCAACACAAAATTCACTACTCAAGAACCCATTCTCCAACCTACGATACATCCAACTTCTATCTGTGTTATCCATTGAAGCCTACAAGTTTTTAAATATGAAAAAAATCATGCATTATTTACAAAATAAATAATCTATTACACTAAATTTCATAAATCAAATACTACGTTAAAATTCATAAATAAACTACTACGTGAAAATTAAAATTTCATATCTTGTAAAGAAAACGCTTTAAAAACCTGATGTGCGCGAAGATTTGCAGATCCACGTAACGTTGGAAGATCACACACCGACGAGCAAATTTACGAAATTATATAGTCTCGCTAATACCAGAGAAGAAAGGCGAAAATCGATGAAGAAAATGTTCGCGAACCTCGGTATATAAAGAATCATAGCGACGGTAACCGTCGCTAGTAGCGACAGTTTTAATTTAAACCGTCGCTTATGGCAACGATTTTTGATACACCGTCGCCGATCTAGATCGGCGACGGTTTATGCAAGCCATCGCTAATAGCGACGGGTATTTATACCCGTCGCTAGTAGCGACGGTAAACAAGACCCGTCGCCGTATATTGCGACGGGTGAAAACACCGTCACCTAATATGGCGACGGACTTAAATATAAACGTCGCCAAAGGCGACGGTCATAATACCCGTCGCCTAATATGGCGACGGGTTGGTTCGAGCCGTCGTAATATTAGCAACGGTTTGAAATAACCCGTCGCTGTTTCAGCGACGGGTATGATAAACTGTCGCTACAATAGCGACGGGTTTTTATAAACCGTCGCTTCTTTTTGTAAGCGACGGTTGTATTAAAAACCGTCGCTACTGTAGCGACGGTTTTTCTAAACCCGTCGCTATAATTGCGACGGTTTTTCCTACAACCGTCGTGATCTCATCGTTTTTTTGTAGTGTTAAATGAGTCATGGAAGGGAGCCACTACTCAAGAAGTTCCGGGAGTTACGAATAAGGGTTCGAGCTCATATTGGTCATCATATACATGTGTATCTGTGTAGAAGGTTAGGGTTTGAGATGGGGTGATAGCATACAATTAGCTATCCAACAGAACAAGGCAACAAAATTAAGGTGATATTGTATTAATTGGGGCTGTGGATTAAGAGTACCAAAATGACCTTTCTTGTCGGTTGCTACGTAGGGCGAAGTCTCTCCTTGTGACACCACAGCCTCACAGATAGAGATTCCAAACTTATAACTTGTCAATTATACGGTAACTCTAATAATACTTACTACTATAACATTATAATGGCTCATGTATTGAAAATAAAAATGTAAAAATATTTGTGTATGTGGTTGCAGCAGGTATGTAGGTATATATCCCTGGTATATCTCGAGTGGCCTTCCTTTGGATCATTGGTTGGCTAACTTTTTATTGGCCAAAATCTTGAAGTAGCTAGTGCTGTTGGGACTTGGGAGACAAACATTTCCTTTAATTCTGTCATACATCTTAAGCATCTTTCTCTTTACATATATTATTTTGTTTTTAGGTGAGTACTTTAAGGTTCCATTTTCCTTCGAGCAGTTGGTTGATTTTATACGTCTTTGCTAGCTAAAATTTCATTTAGTGGATCGACATTTCCTGTTATTCATTATAAGGAAAATGATTTTTTTTTTGAAATGTTATTGGTCTGGTTGATGGCTCGTCTTATATTTAATAGGTTATTGATTTTCTTGAAATTGAACCGTGAGCATACCAATACTTGATTAAATATGGGAATATTGGTGGCGAGTATACAAATTCCAAAAGCATCGACCTTAGGATGACCTAGTTTCAAAATGGCAATATAAGTTGACATCTTTTGGGTTTCGATCTTGTAAGTAATAATCTTGAATATTGGTCTTGTAAGTTGTGTTTTTTTTTTATATTTTGTTTTTATTTCACTTTAGTGCTGATGTGACGTAAATATGATTTTTAACAGCGTACTTAATACACGCCGTCGAAACAAAATACTTTAACGGCGTGCATTCCGGTACGTCGTTGATAAATATATTTACAGCGTTTTTGTTCTGCACGTCGTGGTTGTTGTAAGGTGCAATCACATTAACGGCGTGCATTTAAAAGCACGCCTTTAAAAATTACATTAACGGTGTGTTTTTAATGCACGCCGTTAATGTCGTGCCGCAAAAAAACATTTTTCTTGTAGTGTACCTAAATTACATAACCAAAAATTAATTTTGACTACTTAAATTCAAATACCAAAACCCAATATAGACAAACTTAAATAAAGAATTTCGCTATTTTCCAAAGAATAAACATATGTTAGAATAATTATCAGATATACGTCATTACAGTTTTTACCTTTAAATCAAAGAAAAAGATACCTTATATCGTTAACCCCATAGATTACTTAGTTTATAATCAACTTGTTCACCTTTTGAGCTTATTTAGCTTATGTTTTTAATGTAGAACTGAGGAAATAATATTAAGAAAAAAGAAAAAACCAAATATATGTTTGAAGAATTATCAAAAGAATCTGTCACTCGAGAAGTAGAATTTAATGGACCACTGAGATCAAGAAAGGGATCAAAATCCCCCAAGATACAACCAAGAATCACCAATGAAGTTGCCTCTTGCACCTTTGGTTTCAACCCCATCGGAGAGACTGCGGAACGCGATTGTTTCGACCCGCCTTGGGATCTCCATTTTCAGCCCTATGCAAATCCTAGATCAGCTCCTGTATGAAGAAAATCCCGCCAATCAAGATCCAGATCCAACCACCGCCAGAGCCGGTGGTGCATCAAGTTCAAGGACACCTTCACAACCACCTCCGCCATGGGAATCGCCACAATCTCTAGAACCCTGAAGCTTCCACCACTTTCAACAGTGCTGCATGGATTACATACAGATAATGCCTCAAGAATCATGCTGCAAGCACGGGGAACCATGCAGTTGATGGATGCCGAGAATTCATGCCCAGTGGAGAAGAGGGAACCCAAGAATCCGTCAACTGCTCAGCCTGTGATTGTCACCGAAACTTCCACCGGGAAGAGATTGGAGGCGAGTCGGAGCCGTTTCATTTCCTAGCACTTACAACCACGGCGGCTCCTCCTCACCACCAGCTACATTTTTCCACCACCGTCGCTCCAATGCTGACAACAACGGTGAATTTTATCACATATATTAAAGTTAGTAGTTGGTTAGATAGTTAGATGACAGTTAACTGATAGTGAACAGATTAGATAAATAGGGATGCTTGTAAACAGAAGCTTCGGCTTCCTTCTACTATTCATTTTTTGATCAATGAACAGACGTTCATGCATGCTTCATACCTTCACGTAATATGGTATCAGAGCATGAGCTTCCGCACAAAATCTCTAGATTGAGATTGGCGCATTGATTTCTAATACTTTCGTATTTTTTTTTCATTAATTCTGGATTGAAGGATCTATGGCTCCTGGAAATTCATCCGAGCCCTCTCGCTCAATTGGTCAGTCCGCCATTGACGATCCCCTGAGCCCATATTTCTTGCATCACTCAGATAATCCAGGTCTCACGTTGGTCTCACAGTCACTTACAGGCGACAACTATTCATCCTGGAGCAGAGCCATGAAAATTGCGCTTTCTGTGAAGAACAAGTTCGGTTTTGTTGACGGAACGATCGACAAACCGTCGGAGTCAGATTCAAATCTTCTGAATTTTTGGACCCGAAACAACAACATAGTGATTTCTTGGATCTTGAATTCTGTATCCAAAGAAATTTCCGCAAGCGTCCTTTTCTCTGAGTCTGCGGCTAACATTTGGGAAGACCTCAAAGAACGATTTCAACAAAGCAACGGGCCCAGAATTTTCCAATTGCGACGTGATCTAGTCAACTTACGTCAAGAACAACAATCTGTAAGCGTATATTTTACGAAACTTAAAGCTCTCTGGGAAGAATTGAATAATTTCCGTCCGATGTGCGGCTGTGAACGATGCAATTGTGAAGGGGTTAAGAAGATGGACGCACACTTTCAGATGGATTATATCATGACCTTTCTTATGGGCCTCAATGATTCTTTTGCCCAAATCCGAAGCCAAGTCTTGTTACTTGACCCGCTCCCTCCGATCAATCGTGTTTTCTCGTTGGTAGTTCAAGAAGAACGTCAAAGAGCAATTGGATCCCAACTTACAGCCCATAACTCTCCAGGAAACATGGCATTTGCACTAAGGAGTGATCAGCCACAAAAACAAGCTCATGTACGTGGGCCAACAAGATTTCACAGAGAACGACCATTTTGCACTAAATGTAATGTCCATGGACATACAGTAGAGACATGTTATAAGATTCATGGGTATCCCCCAGGGTTTAAGTATCATGGAAAATCCATCACTCGACCAAATGTGGTCACTGCAAATCAAATCTCTGGTTCACACGAATCCTCGGGTAATACTAATGACAACGATGGTCCATCTCAGAATCTATTCCAAAGCTTTAATACCGATCAATTGAACCAGTTAAGGATGATGTTTGATCAACATCTTTCTTCGATTGACAAAAACACTGGGAATGCGAGTGGCTCAAATAATGCTCACACCACAGGTATGTGTTTATCTACATATACTCCGACTGATTTGTCCTCTCCTTCGTATTGGGTTGTTGATTCGGGGGCATCAAGACACATCTGTTCCACTGCACACATGTTTAAATCACTTCAACCAGTTAGTGGATCCACAGTTACTCTACCTAATCACACAAGGATCGAAGTTAAGTACTGTGGCGACATTAGAATTGGTGATTCCTTAATTCTTGAGGATGTTTTGTTTATACCGGGCTTCAAGTTCAACCTATTATCTGTCAGTTCTCTTCTTACTAATGCCAAGTCAATGATCAGTTTTTATCATAACTCATTCATCATTCAGGAGGAAATGACGAGGAAGACGATTGGCAAGGGTAAGAAAATAGACGGGCTCTATGTTCTTGATACAAGTTCAGGCTTCCAACATACTGCTATCAATCAGATATCGATGGAAACATGGCATAGTCGCCTCGGACACCCGTCTGCTATAGTCTTGGATGCTCTAAAGGATAGCTTACACTGCAGTACACACAATTCTGATAAGTGTAAAACTTGCTTCATTTGTCCATTAGCTAAGCAAAGAAGACTAGCTTTTGTATCTTATAATAACATGTCTACTTCTCCTTTCGATCTTGTGCACTGCGATGTATGGGGACCATACCATGTTTCAACACAAAATAACCAACGTTATTTCTTAACGTTGGTAGATGATTGTACACGATTTACATGGGTGTTTCTACTTCAAAACAAGTCAGATGCACATAAGTTTGTGTCAAAATTCTGCATTATGGTCGAAACACAATTCCTCAAGAAAATCAAAGCCTTTCGAACTGACAACGCAAAAGAGCTTGCGTTCACAGAATTATTCCTTGAAAGAGGCATTATACATCAGTTCTCGTGTGTGCAAACACCCCAACAAAACTCAGTAGTCGAAAGGAAGCACCAGCATCTTCTTAATGTTGCTCGAGCTCTGTTCTTTCAATCCCATGTGCCTGCTAAGTTTTGGGGAGAATGTATATTGACAACAACCTTCTTGATTAACCGAATACCATCCCCCACAACTCAAAAGAAGTCACCTTATGAACTCTTATACCAGAAACCATTTGACTACTCTTTATTGCGCACGGTTGGCTGCCTCGCATTTGCATCAACTCTGGCTGCTAATCGTGACAAGATGGCACCCCGGGCTCGTGCTTGTGTTTTCCTGGGTTATCCTCCAGGTATAAAAGGTTACAAACTGCTTGACATCCAGAGCCAAGAAGTCCTTGTGTCTCGGGACGTCATATTTCATGAAAACACATTTCCATTTATGTCAATCAATTCACCTGTCAACAGCGATCCATTCCCTGGTGTGGTTCTGCCATTGTCATTAGACTCACCAAACGTAGACACCATCAATCCAGCATCAGTTGAGGCTCCACAATTAAATGATTCCAGCACTAATTCTTCTTCACAACCTCGTGTTCCTGAACAACCAGGAGGACTACCTCATCGAACGTCATGCAGACATACACAACCTCCATCGTATCTCCGTGATTACCATTGTAACTTAATGAAGTTGAACAACCAGTTGCCATCTGGATCGTCATATCCTTTGAGCTCTTATATTTCTTATGACTCACTGTCCCATCCATATCGTCATTTGATACTCAATGTCTCTTCACAGTTTGAACCACAATTTTTCCATCAAGCGGTCAATCTTCCCCAATGGCAAGAAGCGATGCGGGATGAGCTAGACGCTATGGAAGCTAACAAAACATGGTCAGTTGTTCCATTACCCCCTGGGAAACATTCCATCGGATGTCGATGGGTTTACAAGATTAAATATGCGTCCAATGGCTCGGTGGAAAGACACAAGGCCCGTCTTGTAGCCAAAGGGTTCACTCAACAGGAGGGTGTGGATTTCTTTGAAACATTTTCACCCGTTGCCAAATTAGCCACTGTCAAAGTTCTATTAGCACTAGCAGCGAGTCAAAATTGGAACCTTGTTCAATTGGACGTGAACAATGCCTTCCTCAATGGCGACCTATCGGAGGAAGTCTTTATGGATTTACCTCTTGGATACATAACACAGGTTCCACATAGCACTCCATCCCAGAAACTTGTGTGCAAACTTCATAAATCGATCTATGGTCTTCGTCAAGCTTCACGACAGTGGTATACCAAGTTTTCTCAATCATTACTTAAATCAGGATTCTCCCAATCCCAATCCGATCATACGCTGTTTACAAAAGGAGCAGGACCCTCTTTCATTGCCTTGCTTGTATATGTGGACGATATTATCATTGCAGGGCCATCTCCGCCTCTTATCCAATCTTTAAAAACATTTCTCCAAGGACAGTTCAAGCTCAAAGATTTAGGTTCCGTTAAATACTTTCTTGGTCTAGAAATAGCAAGATCACAACAAGGTATTTGCCTCTCCCAGAGACATTATACTCTGAAGCTGTTGGAGGATACCGGATTTCTCGCCAGTAAGCCGGTTTCAACACCAATGGAACCACGCATTCGTCTAAACCATATTGATGGTGAGGTGCTGGAGGACATTTCACAATATCGTCGCCTAATTGGACGACTTCTTTATCTCACATTATCGCGTCCAGACATTACGTTTGCGGTCCACAAACTTAGTCAGTATGTATCGCAGCCCCGTACAACACATCTACAGGCTGTGCAACACATTTTGCGTTATCTCAAATCAGCCCCTGGCCAAGGCATATTCTTCTCTGCCTCATCATCCACCCAATTGCGAGCATTCTCCGACGCTGATTGGGCCTCGTGTTCTGATACAAGGAAGTCTGTGACAGGATACTGTGTCTTCCTTGGTGATGCCCTGATATCTTGGAAGGCAAAGAAACAAGCCACAATCTCCAGATCCTCCACTGAAGCCGAATATCGAGCCTTGGCTAGCACAACCAGTGAAATTTTATGGCTCATTCACCTACTGCGTGACTTCCATATATCGCCGCCTTCCCCAGCAACCTTATTTTGCGATAACCAATCAGCAATTCACCTTGCCACTAATCCCGTTTTTCATGAAAGAACCAAGCACATCGAAATAGATTGTCACTTTGTTCGTGAACGAGTCCTAGATGGCTCTATCAAGCTGCTACCCGTTCGCTCTAACTCTCAACTTGCGGACATGTTCACAAAGCCGCTACCAGCTACCACCCTATCGACTCTCCTCTCCAAGATGTCTATCAAAAACATTTATAGTACATCTTGAGGGGGGTATATCACATATATTAAAGTTAGTAGTTGGTTAGATAGTTAGATGACAGTTAACTGATAGTGAACAGATTAGATAAATAGGGATGCTTGTAAACAGAAGCTTCGGCTTCCTTCTACTATTCATTTTTTGATCAATGAACAGACGTTCATGCATGCTTCATACCTTCACGTAATAAATTTTTCGGGGAACAGCTGTGAAGGGATATCAGAATCATCCACCGAGGATATGCATTGATGCGAGTTTCCTCTTCGGTATCAAAGAAGCGATTCAGGACTAAATTCAATCAGAAACAGAAGGATATGATGCATGAATTCGCAACGAAACTGGGCTGGAGGATTCAAAACGAAGATGATGAAGGAGTGCTGAAGTTCTGCAATGAAGTTGGGGTGAAAAGGCAAGTGTTTAAGGTATGGATGCACAACAACAAGAAGTCACAAAACTAAGGAAAGAATTTGCACAACAATGTATATAAATATCAAATTATATTATAATTAGTATATGATAAACTTTCAGCTGGTTTGTGTCCTGTCATTTAATATATGGAACAAAAACTGAAGATTAATTAGAGAAAAAATAATGTTCAAACCATATAGTTTGACAATTACTTCCAACTCTTTATTATTATTATTATTATTATTATTATTATTATTATTATTATTATTTGTTCCGACAGATAAAATTATCTCCTTTCGTGTTTTTTGAGTTTTGGTTAATTTATGACCATTCATTAAATCGAAAGGAACCTACTGTAGTGGTGGACGTTTGCGATCGGGTATCGGGTACCCGACCCGACCCGATCGGGTCTGTTTTTTGTCTTAATTTCTACCCGAACCCGATATAAAAAATTTCGGGTCGGTTTCGGGTAGTATATTACTACCCAAAATTACAAACGGGTACCCGATATTCCATATATACATATATGATATATATATTTATATTGTTTTATATTTTAAATTAAGAAATAAAAAAAATAAATCCCCACTACAAGAAAAACGCTAATCGACAACGGATTTTATCCGTTGTCGTAGGCCTTTAAAAACTGTTGTAACTGAGGGTGTTGTTGAAAGTCCGTTCAACGACAACGGTTTTTATCCGTTGTTGTAGCTTAATTAGCGACGGTTTATTAAAACCGTCGCTAATGCATTAGGGACGGTTTTTTCTTAGCCGTCGCTAATATTAGCGACGGACTTTAAACAATTCGTCGCCAATTAGCAACGATTTTATAAACGATCGCTAAATTTAGCGACAGATTACCATCAAGTCCGTCGCTGATTTTAGCGACAGTTATTAATAATGTCTGTCGCTATTATTTTCATTAAAATAAAAAAAAATTACTTTTAATAAATCTAAAAAAAATGCTTATAATTTGACTATGCTAACAATATTCATCTGACTATGCTAACAATATTCATGATTTTAACTAACACAGAAAAATTTTAAGCGAAAAAATTTACTCAAAATCGAAACTAAAATCGTGTAAGTGTTGTAAAGTGATGTTGTGAAAATGGACCGAGAATGTGGCTATTTATAGAGAATTGGCGACGGTTTTTGGCTAAACCGTCGCCATTCGCGACGGTTATTTCATTTAACTGTCGTAAATTTGAAAACTGTCGGTCATTTTAGCGACAGTTTTTTCTAAACGGTCGCTAATTTAAAATTCGCGACGGGTTTGTTTAAATCCGTCGCTACATTTAGCGACGGGGTTAATAAAACCGTCGCTAATATAGCGACAGTGTAAAAACAACCGTCGCTAAACTTAAACATGCGACGGTCTTAATATAACCGTCGCCAAAGTAGCGACGGTTAAATCAGAACCGTCGCTAAATTCAACAACAGTTTTTTAAAACTGTTGTCGTTTGTCTGAAAAATACGCCAATCGACAACGGTTTTTGAAAACCGTTGTCGATTGATAAAAAAACACGGCAAAAGACAACGGTTCATAAAATCGTTGTCTTTTGCCTTAAAAAAACGCTAAAAGACAACGGTTTTATGAAAACCGTTGTCGTTGAACTCCTAAAAGACAACGGTTTTATGAAAACCGTTGTCTTTTACCCCCTAAAAGCCAACGGTTTTGTACAACCGTCGTCAAAACTTACCTACGACAACGGTTTTCACTAAACCCGTTGTTAAAGACTATACGACAACGGGTTTTCACAAAAACCGTTGTTGTATATGCGTTGTTGTTGGGCGTTTTTCTTGTAGTGCCCTAAATCAATCTTCGCTCTTCTCCCTAAATCACTCTTCAGTCTTCGGCACTCGGCACTCGACAATTTGGCTCTTCCCTCTTCGGCGCCGCCTCATCTTCCCTCCCGACGCTGCGCCTCAGCCGGTCACCTCTCAGTCAGCCGCCTCTTCTCAAAAAGTGAGTATTCACTACAAGAAAAAAGGCCTACGACAACGGTTTTTCCCCGTTGTCTTTGAGCACACCCTTTAACCACAGGGCTTCTAACAACGGTTTTAAAAGGCCTACGTTTTCTTTGAGCACACTCTTTAACCACAGGGCTTCTAACAACGGTGTTAAAAGGCCTACAACAACGGGGAAAAACCGTTGTCGTAGACGTCTAAAGATGACGGTGAAAAACCGTTGTCGTAGGTATACAAAACCGTTGTTAAAGGTCATGTGGTTAAAGAATTCGCTAAAAGACAACGGTTTTAGAGTGTTGTGGTAGTTACAATTTTCGATGGTTTTAAACAACCGTCGCAAATTAATATTTGCGACGGAAATCATAGTTAACCGTCGCTAAAATTAGCCACGGTCGTAATTAAAATAGTCGCTAAAGAGCGACGGTTTTATACACCGTCGCTAAATTTAGCGACAGTATTTCTTCAATTTCGTCGCTAATATTAGCGATGGTGTTTTATGCTTTTCGTCGCTATTTTTGTCAGTAAAATAAAAAAAATTTCAGTCAAAAATATTATATTCTTAATTTTAAAAATTTATTAAACTTTAAAGAAAAAAACGAAATTAAAATTGTGTAAGGAAGAAAAATTTTAAGTGTTGTGAAGTGGTAAAAATTTATTAATCTTTAAAGAGAAAAACGAAATTAAAATTGTGTAAGGGAGAAAAATTTTAAATGTTGTGAAGTGGTATGGTAGAAAATGGACTGAGGGTTGGGATATTTATAGACAGTTTGCGACGGTTTTGCTTAAACCGTCGCAATTAGCGACAGTTATTTTTTCAACTGTCGCCGATTTAAAATTTGCGACGCTTTTACAAGAACTGTCGCTTTATTTAGCAACGGTTATATTAAACTGTCGCTAAATATAGCGACGGTTTATATAACCGTCGCTAATTATAGATCGGCGACGGTTTACCAAAACGGTCGCTAAATGTAGCGACGATTATACAAAAACCGTCGCGAAATTTAGCGACTGTTCTCGTTAATTCGTCGCTATATCTACATCGGCGACAGTTTTACTTAAAACCGTCGCTAATTTTAGCGACGGGTATACTTAAACCGTCGCAATATTTAATTTAGCGACGGTTTAGCGACAGATTTTACTTAGGTCGTCGCAAAATCTAATATTGACAACAAAATTTGTAGAAAAACCAGTTGAAAGACAACGGTTTTTTACAAACCGTTGTCGTAGCTTGAAGAAAAACGCTAATACGACAACAGTTTAAAAACCGTTGCCGTAGCCCAAAAAAAAACGCTCATAGACAACGGTTTTTAAAAACCGTTGTCGTAGGCAAAAAAAAAACGCTCATAGACAACGGTTTTTAAAAACCGTTGTCGTAGATATATCAAAAACAACGGTTTTAAAGAAACTGTTGTCTTTGAGCGGATTTTTTTAGGTTACGACAACGGTTTTTGTTAAAACCGTTGTTAAAAGTAAAAAGACAACGGTTTTTGTTAAAACCGTTGTCTTTGATGTGTTGTTAAATACGATTTTTGTTGTAGTGATTATTGTGAAATAATTATTATTTGTTGGGCGTGGGATCGTGGTCATCCGTGCTTCAGTGCTTGAATCTGAAAACTTAATGTATAAATTAATTGGTTATTTCCAAACGTTTAACGTATAAATTAATTGGTTATTTGCAAGGAATCTGAAAACTTCTTTGTTCCACTAAAATAAGGGATCTTTAGTATTTGCAGAGGACTTGAATGTGGTCCTCTTGTTTCAGTCGGAATACAGAATTAATTTGTATGGTTGGTGTTCTTTTTTATGATACTGGATTACCAACAAATTGCTTAGACTAATCACTAAAACCTTTTGATTCACTGCTTAGAGAAAATTTTAAACAAATTTCGGGTACCCGACGACCATACGCGGAAATTTCGGGTACCCGAACCATCGGGTAGCACAGATTACTGTTCGGGTTCGGGTAATTAATGTGCTACCCGAAAATTTCGGGTACCCGACCCGAAATACCCGAACCCGTGAAACCCGACCCGACGCCCACCCCTAACCTACTGACCATCAAGTCCTTGGCAGCCTTTTAAAAGGAGACTGAAAATCCCACTCAAAAATCGTTGTACATAAGATAATTTGTATTAAAATTTGATTACCAGCTTTTACCATTTTTTACCAACAAATTAAACTCACATAGGTAAGTAATAAAGATTAATTTGGAACATCTAATTGATATCTTCTTGTCGGTTCAGTTCAACCTATCCTTAGGACAATCTAACCTTCTTTTGTGTGTTTTCATCCTTAGAAAATGTTAGGAACCCAATATATGTATAATGCAGTGCTCTTTGGGAACCTTGGTCTATTATATAATCAGCAAACTAAGGCCCAAATTATATAATTTTAGGCTACTACGTACCTAGCATGGTTCATGAACTTGCAATTAAAAGCATATCAAGATATTAAAGAAATTGAAGTTCAAATAATGAACACCAGATTTGAATCTATCAGAAGTCCAAAAATGGTTTAATTGGTGAATTTAAATTTCTTTCGCTCTCTATTTTTCGCGAAATTTGCTGGAGAAACTCAATGGAGACGATGAGATTTAAATAAGGGTATGTTTTCGGATGTCTTTTTTGAGAAGAAGAATTTTATAAAAATATACTGAGGAATAAAACATATGTTTGGCTTAATTTGTTTTTTAAAAACATATATTGCATTTGCACGACCAAATCTAAATCATGATCATGTAATATATATTAGAACATCATAGAAAATGGAAAATTCTTTAAAAATTTGAAATCCACTCGTTTCAAATCCTTCCATCGAAAACATATGTACAAAATAAAACTATTAAATAAAAATAAGAAATTAATAAATTAATTTATTGTGGTGCATGCATGTTCTTTGACTTGCTTCTGTGCAAAAAGTTCAATCGGCATGCCCTGTTTATTACACAGCCTTTGTCTATTCATGTTGCACCACACCCTAAATTGTTTGTATTATTTTAACCCTAAATTTTAGGACAAATGGCCAAAGATGATGGCCAATTTCTCAGCTAATAGCTCCAAATTCTGTTATTTTATTTATGATTCATCCCCCATGTTGTCAAATCCAGACAAAAAAATGTAATCTTTTTTTTTCCTAAATTTTTTTTCCCCAAATGGACGATGAATTTCACGTTAATTAATGTGGATATTGACTACATGAACTTGATGAAACATTGACACAAATAGGGTCTTGAATTAGTTAATTACATTCATGGGTTTGAGATTCCAGGCTGGATATATCTAATAGAAAGTAAATATAGATACGTTCAATTTTAGGTTTTATTCTATTAAGTTTTCAAAGTTCTGTTTTGATCCATTAAACATTAATTTTCGGTTATTTTAATCTAATCACCTACGTCGCATTTGAAAAGTCGTTAATTTTCGATGTTATGTTAGTATTTTTGGATACGAAATCAGCTATTGGATCAAAATAGTCGAAAATTATAAAGTTTTTGGTGAACACTTTTTGTGTATTATTTGTAATTCAACAAATAGGGTTTAGTTTTCCCAAGATTGCATCAAGCATGAATAAAGTAACTAAACTAAAACAATGTGGTGGGGCTATCAATTATCATAAAATGAAATTGATCAAATCCAAAATCAACATGGTGGGTGGATTCATAAGCCTAAATTTTTTTGTGGGGTTCTCTGAGGCTTATCTGTTAGGTACATAGTATGTTCTATGTCCATAAAAATAAAGAGTTGAGAAGGACATCAATTATGTATGTTTATCATTGTGTGATTTTGATACATTACCAAATTTCAGTCTTACAATCAGTCATCTCTGTTTGTTTGTTTTTTTTTTTCCAACATTTTCTAAGTGGTGTTGATGTGACATCAATATAGCTCTGATGTGATATTTAAATATGTAATGTCTGATCAACACTCTTGATAAAAAAAAAATTAATTAAAATTTTCAAAAATTGAAAAATACAGACTGAAATCCGTTATCATAGAAGACCAAACAAGCAAAATATACATAACTAAAAACGTAATTTTCCCTAAATTTGTGTTATATAGTAAACATGTTGAATTAATCTGACTTCATTTTTCATTTCAAAGGGATGGATGTCTACACCAATAAAAAATAAATATATTCCATATAAAATTCTCCATTATTGCTCGCTCGCTCCCTCATGCGACATTTGATGATAATTTGAAATGAAGTATTCTGAAAAGACTATGGCCCCTAAATCTTTCTTGGCATATTTCACTATCAACCTAAAGTGATCTTGTCCCTCTCCTTTCCATGCATTTTAATTATTTCGAAATCGAATAAAAAGGACGAATTGAACACGAAACTATTCGAATTTTTAGTCGAATTTCATTTATAATTGTGAATCTTATTTGTATTTTCTCCTATTTAGCAGACTCGAATGACATGAGAACATGTCAGACACCATCTGTTTAATGTGATAGGTTCATGAATGATGTATTATNAGATGATATGCTTCCAGGCCGATAGCATGACAAGACGGGTTAGAAACCTGAGTCATATAATTGCTCGAAACGAGGAGAGTACAACTTAGAAATCACAAAGTGAGCAATCAGTCAATGGGCCGAGTCATTGGACCACCCGGGACATGACTTCCCCAAGACGTGGAATGTCCGAGCTCTTCTATAATCGCCCGAGAAGCATTTTGCTCGATCACCTCGATATGAGTAAAGCATTTAATGGCGTCAATTTGGTAGAGCATGTGCGACCGATTTATTCTTGACAATAACATAAATGGTTGACAAAATTAAGTGGACTGGATGTGACTAGTGTATGATTTGACATGTCAGAATATAGGGTATAAGCAGTCACCCTATTATATTTAATAATCAGCGCAAGGAACGAGGTCATCATTACAATCTTTACTATAAATATCAGGTTTTTTATTTGCATTTACTCTCCATTCAGATATTAACTCACATTGAATACTCTCATTTACTGTCCCCTTGATACATCACTCACACAGTCATCTTTTGACTACATTGGTTTTATTGCTTGAGTACTCTGCTGATTTAAGCATCGGAGTGGCCACGCCAGATACCCCTCCGGCGCCCATTCACAAGTTCATCTCCTTGTCTGCAGGTCACAGAGAAAGTCATATCTCGCACTACTCTTATTCCCTTCATTATCTTGATAGCAGATCCGGTGGAGTATCCAATCCGGCTCGTCCATTTCACCCGAATCGCATCATTGGCGCCGTCTGTGGGAAATAGAGTTCTAAGACGTTGATATGGCTCCTACCAGAAGGACGAACCAAGACACCTCTCGAATCCATGAGGAAAATAACACTCATCTTTCTGCTGCAGGTGGCCCGCCACCCAATGGCCCTCAGCCTACTATCCATTTGACACCTGCTGAGTTGACTAAAATTGTGACTGATGCCGTCAAGACAGCCATGGAAAAACAAGCCACCACCCATCATTCTAGCCAACCTGAACAACAACATGAGCAGCCACAAGAAGAGGAGAAAAGGGAAGAGGAGAGAGAGTCAAGTGCAGGTTCTAAGTCCCCCACTGTTGCGGAAGAATTGGAGGAGTTGAGGACAAAAGTAAGAGTATTAGAAGGGCAGGTTGGTTCTAAGAGCAGTGTTCCAGTTGTAAAGGGTTGTCCATTCTCTGATACTATAATCCGGGAACCATTACCCGGACATTTCAAGTCAGCTAAGATCAAGGACTATGATGGGAGTTCTGATCCTGAGGAGCACCTTGCTCGCTTCGAAAACATGGGTATGTTGCATTGCTACGGGGACCAGATCAAATGTAAAGTGTTCCTCACCACCCTCGTTGACTCTGCACAAAGATGGTTAGAAGGGCTGGTACCACAGAGTATCAATTGTTTTGAAGATTTCCAAAAAGTATTCTTGCATCAATTTAGCAGCAGCAAGAAGTACAAGAAGACCGCTTTCAGTCTATTTGAGGTAAAGCAAAGGCAAGATGAAACCCTAAGGGCATATCTCAAAAGATTCAACCGAATGGCCCTGGATGTGCCGGCCTGTGCACCCGAGACGAAGACCATAGCGTTCATGCAAGGGCTGTGGGAAGGGGATTTTTTCCGATCTTTGACTAAGAAATTGCCCGGAAATTTTGAAGATCTCTTGTCCCGTGCTGAGAAATACATAAATATGGAAGAGGCGCAAAATCAAAAGAGAGAGGCTTTGAAGAGAGCCAGAGGAGATCGGGTAGCCAAGCCTGATGAAAGAGCTCCCAAGAAAAGTGGCCCATGACTTTTATCTCATGTGCCTTTGAGAATTTCCCGGGACCGAGAGATTCAGGAATGCAGCTCGGATGTAGTATCGCCCCCTGGACCAGTAGCCAGGACCCCAAGACCAGAGCGGAAAGGGTATTGTACCCTTCATAAAGAGTGTTCTCACAATACAAATGAATGCCGAACTCTACGAAAAGAATTCAAGAAGCACTCTGAACAGGAATCTCATCCCTCCCGGGATGAACCTAGATCAACACCTTGGGTATATCGTCGTCTCGGATTTAATGCTCCCAAAAAATCAGCGGATATCCCGAGTAGAAGTAGAAGAGCAGAAGGAAGTTCCAGGGAAAAGAAAAATATACAAGAGAAAAGAGATCCTTCCCCAAGCCGAGGAGTAATAAAAATGATTTCGAGAGGATCCACCGATGGCGACTCCAATCGGGCTCGGAAAGCCAGAAACAGGAGGGAATGCTTGGAGGTCGATGGGATGAAGAGAGACGAGCCAGTTATAAGCTTTGGACCAGACGACCTCAGAGGAGTTAGTTTACCCCACAATGACGCTCTTGTTATTCAGGCCCGAGTGGCTAATTATGACGTGTTGAGGGTATTCGTTGACAATGACAGCTCTGTTAATGTCATATTTAAGGAAGCCCTGATCCAAATGGATTTGCATGAATATCAACTAGAGGCGGTTGAGACTGCCTTGTTTGGTTTTGCTGGGCATGCTGTATACCCTGAGGGGGAAATCATTCTACCCTTGACCCTGGGCATTGGAGATCTGAAGAAGACTGTGATGACTATTTTCACAATAGTGGATGCCCCATCATCGTACAATATTATATTGGGAAGGGCGGCCATGAACGAGATGAGAGCTGTGGCCTCCACTTATCACCAGAAAATCAAATTTCCAGTGCGAGGACGGGTTGGAGAAGTCAAGAGGGACCAACCCTCTTCTCGGAAATGTTATGGGGAGACGATCCGAGGAGATCAAAAGAAGGCAAGGAAGGAAGGGAAGGAGAAAGAGTATCGAGAAGGGGCAAAGGAGGGAGAAGTACATTTTGTCGCAGAAGAGGAGCAAGAAGTGGTGGAAATTGAACCGGGAAAACACGTCCGGGTGGCCCGAGACATCTGCGCATCCACCCGGGTAAATCTCTTAAATTGTCTAAAAGATAACATTAGTGTTTTCGCCTGGTCTCAACAGGAACTAAGCGGGATCTCGCCCCAAGTGGCCGAGCATAAATTAAATATCCTCCCGGGATTCCGGCCCGTAAAGCAAAAGAAGAGGCATTTTGGCCCTGAAAAAGATAAAGTGATTGAAGAGCAATTAGGAGAGTTGCTGAATGCCAGACATATCAGGGAAGTCCAGTTCCCCACTTGGCTATCAAATGTGGTGCTTGTCCCAAAATCCTTTGGGAAGTGGAGAATGTGTGTTGATTTCAGGGACCTGAATAAACCTTGTCCGAAAGACTGTTATCCACTCCCCCGGATTGATCAGATGGTAGATTCTACCGCTGGATGCGAATTATTAAGCTTTCTGGACGCATATCAGGGGTATCATCAAATCCCATTAGCTCTGGAAGACCAAGATAAAGCCAGTTTTATCACCTCCGGGGGCACCTTCTGCTATGTTGTTATGCATTTTGGATTGAAGAATGCAGGGACTACGTACCAACGCTTGATAAATCTAGTCTTCCAAAAGCAAATAAGATGGAATATTGAAGTGTACGTGGATGACATTCTAATCAAGACCCGGGAAATTTCCAACTTTATTGATGACTTAGCTGAGACCTTCACCACCTTAAAGCAGTACGGAATAAAGCTCAACCCGGGCAAATGTGTATTCGGGGTCAGGAGTGGTAAATTTTTGGGTTTCTTAGTAACTTACAGGGGAATCGAAGTCAACCCTGAAAAAAATCAAAGCAATAATGGACATGCCTTCTCCTCAATCTGTCCGAGATGCGCAAAAATTAACTGGGAGGATTGTTGCCCTGTCACGCTTCATCTTCCGATCTGCCCATCGGAGTTACCCATTTTTCCAGATTCTAAGAAAAGCACAAAAGTTTGGCTGGGACGATAGATGTGAACAAGCTTTTCAAGACTTGGAGAGACATCTGGCTGAATTGCCTATTTTGGCCAAGCTCGAGCCCGGAGAAAAGTTGTGGGTCTATCTATCCGCTACTGAGTTCGCTGTTAGTTCTGTGCTTGTCAAGGATGAAGGAGTCGATCAGAAACCAATATATTATGTCAGTCACGCCCTTCGAGGTGCAGAATTAAAATACAGTGAGTTGGAAAAAATAGCATTAGCCTTGATAATGACCGCTAGGAAGTTGAGACCTTATTTTCTCTCACATCCCATCGTGGTCCTCACCAATTCTTCACTCGGAAGGATCATGACTCACGCCGAAGTCTCCGGAAGAATGGTCAAATGGACTGTGGAGCTTGGGGAATATGACATTGAATACAAACCCCGAGCTGCTATAAAGGCTCAAGCATTAACAGACTTCTTAATCGAAATGATTCAACCGGTGGAAGAAGAGGTATGGAGAGTGTTCGTTGATGGTGCCTCAAATTTATCAGGATGTGGGGTCGGGGTGGTCTTAATTGCCCCATCAGAAGAGAAAATCAAACTGGCTTTGAGGATTGATTCCAGGATCACCAATAACGAAGCGGAATATGAGGCCGTTTTGGCAAGGTTACAGGCTGTCCGGGAAGTAGGTGCTTCCCGGGTCATCATTTATTCTGACTCCCAGTTGGTTACACGGCAGATCAAAGGAGTGTATGAGGCCAAGAATGAAAAAATGCTCAAATAATTAGGGCTCATCACTGCCCGAGCAGCGTCTCTAATCGAATGGAGTATCGAGCAAATTCCCCGAGAGGAAAATGCAGAAGCCGATACCTTAGCTAAATTGGCTGCTTCCATATCAGATATAAGCACCCGGGAGGTTCTCTGTTTTACCCAGCTGGTGCTATCTATTGATGAAGAAGAACCCTCGGTCCAGAATAACTCATGGATGACTCCTATCGTTGAATACATAACGTACGAAAAGCTCCCAGAAGATCGAGTCCAAGCTGCAAAGATCTAAAAACAAGCGCCCAGGTTCGTCTTTTTGAATAATGTTTTATACAGACGATCCTATCAGGGCCCATTACTCAAGTGCTTATCAGAAAGTGAGGTAGAGTATGTTCTCCGTGAAATACACGAGGGATGCTGTGGATAACACCTCGGTGGAACAGCTCTGTCTCGAAAAACTATATTGGCCGGGTTCTGGTGGCCTCGGATGAATCAAGATGCTGCCCGACTTGTTCAGAAATGTCAGGGCTGTCAACACCATTCTAATTTTCATCATCGCCCAGCTGCAAGTATGCAACCAATCTCCGCATCGTGCCCTTTTGACCAATGGGGTTTGGATATCGTGGGTCCTTTCCTCATAGCCCGAGCACAGAAAAATTTCCTTCTTGTGGCTGTGGATTATTTCTCCAAGTGGGTAGAGGCCGAGCCATTAGCCAAGATTACCAAGGAAGAAGTCATGAAATTTTATGGAAGAGTATTGTTTGCAGATATGGTATCCCGAGGAAATTAATTTCAGATAATGGAAGGCAATTCCAAGGGAAGAAAATCACCTCCTGGTGTCAAGAAATGAAGATTACTCAATCTTTCACCTCAGTGGCTTACCCTCAGGCTAATGGCCAGACTGAAGTGACTAATAGGATCATTGTGTAAGCACTGAAAGCCCGACTCCATGGGAAGGGTAAAGATTGGGTGGAAGAATTACAAAGTATCTTATGGGCATACCGAACTACGCCTCGATCATCTACTCAAGAAACACCCTATAGCCTTGTCTATGGTTCAGAAGTCGTCCTCCCCGTGGAAATTGGGCAATCTTCTACTCGGATAGAATCTTATCCGAGCAACAATGATCAATCCCGGTCCATTGAACTTGATTTAGTAGAAGAAAAAAGATATCGAGCAGCCATTCGAATGGAAGCTTATCGTAGCCGGGTAATGAAGTCCTAAAACAAGCATGTTCGACCACGAAATTTTCAGGTTGGTGATCTGGTTATGAAAAAGACCAAGCCGGTAGGTGATGTGGGAAAATTAGAAGCAAGGTGGGAAGGACCTTTCAAAGTAATTCAAAGAGTTAGCTCAGGTGCAGCTTATTATTTGGAAGATCCTCAGGGACATGTCCTTAAAAGACCCTGGAATGCATTTCATTTGAAAAAATATTATGTATGAAGAATTGTACCTATTATAAGTTCTCTTAATAAAGGAATCATTCAACAATTCATCTATAAAGTCCAAAGACCCGTACCATGGCCCGGGGACCCGTACCCCGGTCATCTACAAAGTCCGAGGACCCGTACCTTAGCCCGGGGACCCGTACCCCGGTCATCTATAAAGTCCTAGGACCTGTACCTTGGCCCAGAGACCCGTACCCCGGTCATCTATAAAGTCCGAGTACCCGTACCTTGGCCCGGGGACCCGTACCCCGGTCATCTATAAAGTCCCAGGACCCGTACCTTGGCCCGGGGACCCGTACCCCGATCATCTATAAAGTCCGAGGACCCGTACCCCGGTCATCTATAAAGTCCGAGGACCCGTACCTTGGCCAGGGGACCCGTACCCCGATCATCTATAAAGTCCGAGGACCCGTACCTTGGCCCGAGGACCCATACCCCGGTCATCTATAAAGTCCGATGACCCGTACCTTGGCCCGGGGACCCATACCCCGGTCATCTATAAAGCCCAAGGACCCGTACCTTGGCCTGGGGACCCGTACCCCGGTCATCTATAAAGTCCGAGGACCCGTACCTTGGCCCGAGGACCCACACCTCGGTCATCTACTAAGCTCGAGGACTTATACCTCGGTCATTCATCAATTTCAGGGGCCTACACCCCGTTAATTTAACAAGACTAATTACCTAAGGAACTTTATTTGGTAAGGGTTGATTAAATCTCACAGAAATACGGGAAGAAAAGTCAATGTGAAGATGTGGGAACGATTCTTCGAGGCAAGAAGAAAAAGGAAAGAAATATTTCATTAAAGACGGAAATATTTACAGGGTGCCCGAAAACTCGGGAAATAATTTTAAAAAAAAACAACAGCAGCAATAGAATTTACTCTACAGGGGGATCCTGCTCTTCTTCTGGCAGAGACATTGCAGCTTTTTCTAAATCAGGAAAATCCTCCCGGTCGGCTGGAACCAGGCCTGCCTCTTCAAATTGTTCCAGGCACTTATTGAAGCCCTGTTCAAAGTAAGGAAAAGCCTTATCAACCACTATCTTCTTGAACTCTTGGGACTTCAAGAAGCCAACTGTTTGTCCTTCCTGGGTCTTATTTATTAGTTCAACGGCAGCCTGAAAGTCCTCAGCCCTAACCCGGGAAAATTCCTCTTCCGCTTTTGCTGCCTGCGTCTCCGCCCGGGCTTCAGCAAGTTCTGCCCGAGTCAAATCCATCTGTTCCTGCCAAACAGCCCTCTCCCGAGCCAGAATTTGCTCATGAAGCTCATTCAACCGACCGATCTCTTCTTGGAGTTTGTCATGCGCCTCCCGGGCAGTTTTGGCTTGAATATTGGCCCCCTTGGCCGCATGAGCTACCCGTTCGTAAGCATACATGAGCATATGTAGGCCCTGAAAACCAAGAAAGGTTAGAAGAAATAATATGAAAGTTGGTATAAAATCAGAGAATTAAGGAAAAGAAAACTTACGGAGAAGGACCGGGCAACTCCATCTGACAGTAGCATATTAGGGTGGAGCCCCTGAAGATGTTCCGCCTCGTCAGGACGTAAGAGGCCCCGGATCATTTTTACGAGATCCGAGCTGACCTCATCCCCAAAAATATTGGGGAGGATCCAGGGCCTTCCACTTGTGGGGCCAGCAGATGACCCGGTAAGTGGAGGAGACCTGACGATCTCCTCGGATGCATCTTCCAGAACCACCGTTTCCACGACCGGTTCCGTGGCGGCTTTTCTTTTTCTGTGGTTAAGAGGAACCGGGTCCTCTTCAGCAGCTTGGGAGGTAGTGTCCTCCCGCGCTTTCGTCTCTATTTCTACCTGGCGTTCCTCACCTTCCCGGGCCTCCGCCGCCGCTCGAGCTCGGCGTTCCTCCTCCTCTTGAGCCTCCCGAGCCCTTTTTTCTACTCGAGCTTTCTTCTGCTCGGCCTTCTTTTTGGCAGCCGCCTCAACCAGGCTTGCCTTTATCATATTTTCTTTAGCTGCGTCAATCAACAAGTCAGAAGAATTTACATACAAGAATAAAAGAACTAGGAGAAATAATTTACCAGCCCGTGACTCGGCTTGATCGTATTCATCAATAATTTGGTCCATCGGGTCTTCAGGTCGGGACCCAATCACATAGAACACCAGATTATCTCCCCCGATCAACACTGAAGACTGAAAGGATTGCTTTTCCAAAGCATCCCAAGCTTGAGTAAAAGGAGGGAGAAACTTGTAATCTCGGGGAAGCTCAGGTTGCGGTGGCAGAGAAGTAAGAAAGCCTGTCGCGCAGGTCGAAGGAGTGGGGGTTGTAAAAAGAAAAATTTTGTTTTCCATCCCTTTAGAGAGGAAGGGATGTCAGTCAAGAACCGATAATGCATTCGGGCCATGAAAGAGAAGACCTCATCATTAAATCGGCAAGAAAAAAAATAATGGAAAATAGAAGAGTTGAGTAGAAGAGATTTCATACGAAACAAAATAAAAGTAGCAGCCATAATGCGGAAAGCATTAGGGTGGAGATGATTAATGGGAAGTCCAAAGAATCGGGAAACCCCTTCAAAAAAGTGATGGACTGGAAATCGGAGCCCACTCTTGAGTTGTTCAACAAAAAAAGTCTGATAGCCCGGGGGTGGGGTGTCAGGATGGTCGGAGGACCCAGGAATTTGAATTTTGTAAGATGAAGGAATGGACCCTAAAGACCTAATTTCTTCCATATTACCCAGGCGAAGGGTAGAAGTCACAGTAGAGAACCACAAGGGCCCTGCTACCTTTTCCTTCCCTTTGCTAAGAGAATTGGAAGGACGAGAAGAAGTTTTGGGTTTTTGGAGAGGTCGGGAAGAAACGATAGGGATGCCTATGGGGATTTGAACAGAATGTTCGGAAGAGGTCGAGAAGTTATCAACCGACCGACCCTTGGCATTTTGGCCAGAAGTAGAAGAAGTGGAATTTGACATGAATCAAATAAAAGTAAGGGAGAAGGAACTTACGGTGAAAGAGAAGCGGAGGTGATGAACAGAGACTGGATAATCGCTGGAATAACAATTTGCGCGTAGGAGAAGCTTGAGAGAGAAATCCGGCAGAGTTTCGCTACGAGTTTGAATTTGCAAATGGTTTTTGAAAAATCGATCATCCACTATATATAGGGGAAGGAATCGATCTACGACTTTGATCTAGAACAGATCGCACGGACCAGATTAGCCTCGAAAATTGAGCAGCATGATTAGGCGGGATATTTGAAAAGACAGGTGCATGAATCAAGGCGTCATGATTATTTATATACTCGGAATATGTACAGATTCTGACAGCTTTTCAGTAGGGCATGCGCCATTATAACACCATATTAATTACCCGAGAATACAGAACGACATCTTGTCTATGAGCCCGGGTGGTGTGAAATCCCAGGTAATTTGAAAGCCCGGCATCTTATTTGTCATCCCGGGTGGTGTGAAAGCCCGGGTGATTTGAAAGCTCGGCATTTTATTTGTCAGCCCGGATGGTGTGAAAGCCCGGGTGATTGGAAAGCTCAGCATTTTATTTGTCAGCCTGGATGGTGTGAAAGCCCGGGTGATTCGAAGGCCCGACATTTTATTTGTCAGCCCGGGTGGTGTGAAAGCCTAGCATCTTATTTGTCATCCCGGGTGATGTGAGAGCACGGCGTATTGTTTATAAACTTGGGCGATCAGGCCCCGGCATCTTATTCTGAATCCGGGAAATTCGAGGCCCAGAAATTTATTTTAAGCTCGGGAAACATTATGTCCTGACATTTCAGTTTTACTCGTTAGTTCTATATTATTCGGTTTACATGAGTTTGTTTACAGAAGATTAAAGAAGCAAAATACGTTAAATCGAAATTTTATTAAGGAAGTTGTCGATGCCGTCTTACATCTGCTATTCTCAAAGCTACATGATCTTGCCACTCAAACATCCAATCAGTCAATTCCTGAATGTGAAGATTGGTGAAGGACTCGGAGGTCGGAATCTTGTTCAGTTGGTGCCATTCTTTCCACAGCATCGCATGCAACAGAACTTGGTCAGTGGCCAAATCTGCAATTCGAGCTACTTTTAGCTCTCGTCTGTATTTCCTCGCCACTGCTCTTTGTGCGCGAGTGAGGACCAGGCCGTTTTGGTACATGTTACTGATATCCTGAATTTTATACCAGGTAGACATGACCTTCACACAGATGTCTTCTTCGATGGTCCTCTTTAAACCCTCCAGATAAGGGTGTATGCCGCCCGGTGCTTGAGCATGCATATCACCGAAAGTGACTGTACTACTGCAAGCACTCGACTCACTTGAACTCGACATATCGAACTAATGATTATCACCTTTCGTTTTCGCCATCTTATTTATAGGCAAGTGACATTTAATATTGAAGAAGTTGGAAGGTCCCAAGCCAATCAAAACGTCTCCTCATTTATTATGAATGAGTTAATCACAACCGTCGATCTACAAACGCACAAACGACTAGGATAAATTTTGGAAGTTGAGCCAGGCAGACGAAAGGACATGCACGAATATCAATGTGTCGAACTTGTCGGATTCTTAGAATATGGAACGATTTTTTGGTAATATAAATGCTAAAGCATGCATCATAGCCACATCACGTGGATTACCCGGGAACCCCAACCAAACGGAACATCTGAGCCCGAGAAATTTAAGGACCCGGCACCTTATTCTAAGCCTATGGTATATTAGGTCTCGGCATTCTGGTTTATCGTTTAGCTGTTATTAATTCTCGACTGACGTCAGTTAACTTTCAATTATTTAATTCATGATATATGCGTTTACTTGTGAAATTTAAAGATACCAGGAAAATAAACGACCGAGACAAACTGGGGGAAATATTTCTTGTATTATTCATTAGCACGGATTACATCAAAATATTCCTCTTCTACAGCACCCTCCCATTTTTTCAACCAACTGGTTAAAATTCCCGTGGAAGTCTTGAGAAAGCTGTCCGAATCAACAATCTGATGGAGGATTTTTCTCTCTTTCCGAAGCATTATCTGGTAGACATGTCCATCAGTAAAGATGTCTGACCACTCGGCTATGTGCAAGTATTCCCGAAATTTCTTCATTTTTGCTACTAATCTGGGGGTAGTAGCTTCTCCCGTTTCGTAAAGGAACTTCAGCCCCTGGAGCTCTTCCCAATAGCAAATAATTTTATGGAAGACTTCATCTTCCATAGTAGCTTTTCGAGCCTCCAAAATAGATTCTTTGGAAGCTTCAGTTATATCCGAAACCTTCGAGCCACTTGCACTTGCCATTATACTACTCCTTGGGTAATAATCTGCTGAGATGACGGAAAAATAGATGGGTTACCATATATAGAGGGAAGAGGTTGATCACAGCTGTTGATCTTCGAATACATGAACGATCAGGATAGGTATCGAAAGTTGTACCAGATAACTGAAAAGACGGACACAGATATCAGAATATATTTATTATCATCATCGGGAATATGAAACGTTTTGGATAAGATTGAAGTTTAGGGCTCACGTCAGCAATATCCACGTGTCAGTACACTGCAATCAACCCTTAAAATCCCAACCGATAAGGTGATTTTCCTGACCGAACACACGAGACCAATCGAGACAGCGAGTGGACTCTAGCCCGATTAATTAAGGAGGGAGTGATGATGCCCTGGGACGTCCCGGGTCATGGATAGGCCCTGGGACTTCATGGGCCATGAATAGTACCCGGGTCAGGATGATATGCTTTCAGGCCGATAGCATGACAAGACTGGTTAGAAACATGAGTCATATAATTGCTCGAAACGAGGAGAGTATAACTTAGAAATCACATAGTGAGCAATCAGTCAATGGACCGAGTCATTGGACCACCCGGAACATGACTTCCCCAAGACGTGGAATGCCCGAGCTCTTCTATAATCGCCCGAGAAGCATGCTGCTCGATCACCTCTATATGAGTAAAGCATTTAATGGCGTCAATTTGGTAGAGCATGCGCGTCCGATTTATTTCTGACAATAACATAAATGGTTGATAGAATCAAGTGGGCTGGATGTGACTAGTATATGATTTGACATGTCAGAATATAGGGTATAAGCAGTCACCCTATTATAATTAATGATCAGCGCAAGGAACGAGGTCATCATTACAATCTTTACTATAAATATCAGGTTTTTTATTTGCATTTACTCTCCATTCAGATATTAACTCACATTGAATACTCTCATTTACTGTCCCCTTGATACATCACTCACACAGTCATCTTTTGACTACATTGGTTTTATTGCTTGAGTACTCTGCTGATTTAAGTATCGAAGTGGCCACGCTGGATACCCCTCCGGCGCTCATTCACAAGTTCATCTCCTTGTCTGCAGGTCACAGGGAAAGCCATATCTCACACTACTCTTATTCCTTTCATTATCTTGATAGCAGATCCGGTGGAGCATCCAACCCGGCTCGTCCATTTCACCCGGATCGCATCAATATATATCGATAACATAATTATTTATAACTATGATATTTTATAGATCGACTCGAGTCAAATATATATA
>NW_027361167.1:101463-129901 GCF_012295235.1 Primulina huaijiensis
TATATGTATATATGAAATTTGTTACTTCTCCCTGTCGTGATACACTATATCACATGTCAATGTTTTCATGTTGAACTTATAATGTTAATATATTGGTGTTGGTCCAAAAGATTTTACTGTGTAAGAATTGAATTTATATTTAGTTTGATAGCTTATTTGAATTCATTAATATTCTCTTGCACCCGTAAACAACATGGCATGTGGAATCTTGCCATCCCACTTGTTATTTTTTTTACAATTTTTTAATTTATGGTGTGTATATGCACTACATAAAATATCAATATACTTGATTAATATTGAATATTCACCGATTTGTGTGTTAGTTTTGGATAAAAATAAAATTCTACATAAAAATTTATCTTCTATTCTCACATTATTATCGATACATTTTATCCATATATGTTCAAAAGTTGGGGAAAATTTATAATTTGGTTATACAACTTACCATGTTTCTTTTTTGATATGGTATCGGTCAATTTACATATTAATTCACTAACTTCTATTTTTTCCCTCTATTTTAGTCATTTTCAAATAGTGATGACGTGACATCGGACATGTCGACAATATCCGTTTTTGGTCATTTTGTGGAAACAAAAGATTCATAAAAAATCAATAAATATCACCTCAACAAAATATTTATAAAAATTAATGAAGTTCTTACTATACATGTTATATTTGACATTTAAAGAAAAAAATTGAAAAAATAACAATATCTTACTCAAAAACCCATACAATCCATTAAATTTTTTTATTTTCGGATATAATTAAAATAAATAAATTTTATAATGTATATGATACTGGTATTTACGTGTGACGTATCATTTTAATTAGCACTTATAAATCCCTTTACCCCTCATTTTAGCCTCAGATTCCAACTTGCCACACCACACATAATCAGTCTCCATCAAACTACGAACACTTCGCCAAAAACTCAACAATCTCCAGCTCTATAGCAACAACATCTCCCAAGAAAATCCCAGAAAGTTTCATGGACTTGAGCGTGCTCGAAAAACAAAAGAAGACGCTTCAAGGCCTTTATCGTGAGCCGAATAATTCTTGGTTGCATCCCGAAAATGATCAGATGAACTTAAATTGTGTCGTTGATCACCAAGAAATGGTATCCCACTGCTGGCAGAAAGTGAAGCCTGACCATGAATCGTTCGATGCAACCACCGGTCCTGCTGCGTTTGCTTCATGTTCAATCAAGAAGAGAAAAGCTGCCGGGGTATTGTATTGTATTGTATTTTCTGGTACTTTTTTGCTTGTGGGAATCTTTCACAAATGCTAAATTTTGTTCTGTTTTTGTTGCAGTTTGATGTCGAGGAATCGGGAGACGTGAAATCAGAGATCATTGCGAAAGCTGATAAAGAAACTTCAGCAAACACTGGTTCTAAGGCAAGTTCAAAGACTTCCGAGGCTCAGAAACCTCATGATTATGTTCATGTTCGGGCACGACGCGGCCAGGCTACCGATAGCCATAGCTTAGCAGAAAGAGTACGTATTAGTACTTGAAATATAGATAGAGATAGCAAATTTGAGTTGGGATTTCATGATTCAATTACTTCATGTTTTGATTGAACAATATTTACTGATATTGTACAGGCAAGAAGGGAAAAAATCAGCAAGAAAATGAAGTGTCTGCAAGATTTAGTCCCTGGATGCAACAAAGTTACTGGCAAAGCTGGCTTGCTTGATGAAATAATCAACTACGTCCAGTCTCTACAAAAGCAAGTTGAGGTATACATTAACTACCATCAGATCATGTTTCGGTTTTCTCTATATACAAAAATTCGAATTTTCGGTTATTTCTTGGATCAATCGGTATTAATTTCAATGCGTCTTGCAGTTTCTTTCCATGAAACTGGCTACTTCAAATCCAAGGTTCGACTCAGGAATCGATGATTTATTTGCCAACTCGACGTGCTTCGATTATGATCATCCGATGCAACAGGAGGGAGCAACAAGTTGTCTCCGTGGCACAGATATGGCACCGGATCAATCTCAAATGGTGCCTCAGATATTCCCTGATCCTTTTCTCGATTCTTCTTGCATCCCCGTATGTAATTTCTTTAACTGTGACTCGCTTATCAATATTATCATTAATTTATAAAAGAACATTTTAGTTTTCGGTTTAAACTTACACAAGAAAGACATCATTTCATTTGCAGCACGTACAACAGCTACCCTGTTGGGATTTTGATTGGCAAAATATGTTCGATGTTGGCTTTCATTAGCTAAAAAGATTGTTTTCTTGGCTAGTTGGCTTCTTTTACCAGCTCCATTATCTCTGCTTCCCATACCTATTCGGATACGAAACAAGTCTACAGCGAAAACAGGTTAATATTTCCAGATGATCCGGTTTGATCTCCCTGGGATTGAAGATTAGTTAGCTGCAGCACAGACAATCTTTTTACAGGCAACCTCTCTCCTACTATGTCTGTATTGTCCAAATATCAAAGTTACACATAAATGTAACCATTTGTACTACCACATCCATTAGTCCATAACTTGATGTACGTACCCATTCATTGAAAAATAAAATTATATCATTATTTTATATTATTTTTTAACCTTTGTACATGAATCAAAATTCATATTGAAATTTGAGAAAAGAATAAACAGTCTTGTCGATCTATATTTATGACGTATGTCAATCTAACATATTTTTTGTGTTGAGCAAAAACAGTAGTTATTGTAAAGTGGGCAAGTTTTATTTGTTGCTTGTTAAATCAATTATCTTTTTCTTAGCACTTGGAGTACTGAACTGGACCACTATCACCACTTCTTGTGTTGCATGTGACCACACACCCAAACTTGTTAGAGAACCATGATTTTTATGCGCAATGATCTCATCATTTTATTTTGAGAAGAAAATGCAAATTTGTGATTGGAATTTCACCTATTTTTATACCCTTCATGCATTTCCCAAAATACCTGGGCTTGTTTCAAAAAATCTGTTCACAAATTTGTAATATGGTATTCCCAAATTACCCTTATGACCAAAACATCCAGAAATACTGCAATACCTCGGTTTATACAAACATCACACACCCACACCCACAATGTCCATCTTCACATGGATATGATATCAAATGTATACGCATGTAATACATGAATCCATCAATATTTCTACGAAAAGCAAGGGCTAATCAGCAGCAGATAGATGGCAGATGGCAACAAGAAAAATTTTTTTTTTTTTTTTTGCACAAGACGAGTTTAGTTAGGTATACATAACACAAGCTCCTGTCAGAGTCTTAGTCTTATGCCTGGGCCTCAACATCTAGTCATGGCTCACAATTTCTGGTACTTTTTAACATGTCATTTGGACACAAAGGTTTATTTTTGCCCATTCAATCCTTCATTTTTTAAGTGGGATACATCAGTCTTGTCTCTAATCCCACACCATGTAACTCAAATTTGTACAACTTACAGGCAACTCATGTATCACATTCTGACCTATCTACCACATACATAGCCACATGTGTAACAATCTGAATTGTTGCTCAAACTTACTCAACAGTGTGTTATCTGGCAATTGCCCCGTAATTGAACACTATGATTCTGAAATAAAAGAATAAGGAACTTAAAATTCAGGTTGTGTTTGGATTGATGTATTTCAAATCCACGAATTTCAAATATATAACATTTCATGTTAATTATGATATATTTAAAGTTCACTCAAGAATGATGTCATTTTAAATTCATACTAATTTGTATCATTTATATGTAAATAAGTAAGATATGAATTTAAGATTTTATCTATAAATAATAAAACTATAAACAAATATATGATTTCAAATTTATCTCACCAAATGCACCCTCAATTTATATAATGCATAGGCAACCATAAGCACAAGACCAAATATTTGAGTAACCTTCAATGTAAAGAAAAGAGAGGCAAAATAATCGGTGAGTCACATTAAATGAAACACATTCAAAGGTCGTTTTGAAATCCGAAAATATATTATTAAAAGTGTGTCATCCTCTGAACTGCCAACAGATTAACAACTCTATACAGCTAAGCTCTCAACTACAACATGCCAATGCAGTGTGGAAGTTACCTTCCATACTGGAAATGAAATAAAAGAGTCCATGATCACCAAGGTCCACCATGTTATTCGCATGCTGGTTTAGTATCAAAACTGCTCAAGCAGATCGCAAAGGCCTGAAACGCAGAAATCGGGTACCTATAATCCATGGTAAAGATGTCTTTCCCAATCTTTCCAAATTGCAAAATGACCTTTTCTTGTTCAGATGCAGGCACGTTAAGCCAAGGTTCAATAGATGCTACAAGCTGGAAATTTTTAACAGATGCAACAGTGACACGACCCTTAAAGTTCAGGCACCAGCATTGCAACTGTTCATGCCATCTAGGCGACTTGTTTTTCAGAACAAGAGCCTCTACAGGTTGTGGTTTTGATACAGGTAAATTTGAGAGACTGGGTGAGCTCAAATCTGCAACAGGCTCATTTCCTTTTGAAATTGGTATGAAGGGAGACTTGACATCGACACATTGTGAAAATGATGTTGGTGTCGGTGCCATCCCACCTTCTTGGATTGCAGTGACAGGAACAGAATGTATGACACAGTTCATTCTCCGAGGACCTCTAGTGCGAAGAACATTCAGTTCATATGTAATGGAGGCTATCGCATAGTTATATGCAGGTAATCTTGGAGATACTTGCTTAGCATGGAATCTTCGGCTTTGTTGAGTATTAGGCTGAATGGAAGTATCATTTGGAGGTTGGCTACAATATATGGTGAACTTGGTCCCGAGAAAATTAGACCTGAATTCATCATTTTTCAATCAGTTAACACCAAACATCTAACATATATATATATTTGACAAGTGACAGAAAAAGACTTACCTAAGTTTTCCAACATAGGTGTTGCTGGCTCGAGAAAAATCATCAGCAACCAAAGAGATAACAAAGTCCGTGCTTGTTGCCCTTCTGATCTTTTTTGCAGTCAACAGTAGTTTATTATTCTCATCTTCAGCTGGATTGTATCACACAATAATTAAAAGAATTGGCTCTCTATTTTACATATAAACGGATTGAAGGATTGAATCGCATAAAATTTTGCTCGAGAAGGCCAGCTTTGAAATATAAATAAATAATAAATATCAAAGTAAAAAAATCGAGAGTTTTGTATTCACCTCCCTTATTTTTATTTTTAGCGTATTTAACACTTACATTTCTTATCAAGCTCATAAATTAAGTGTCAAATACGTCGAGTATAGGGAGGTGAATACAAAAAACTCATAAAAAATCAATCACAATTGGTACATTAAATGTGTACTTTTCCAAATCAAGCAAGAATGCCAATGTAAAAATGCGTCTTTGTAAAATTTTATGATTCATCTGAAGACTGAATTCATCAAACTCGGACGTCAAGCTATAGAATATTCAGGAAAATAAAAAACAAGATGACTTACATGGGGTCAGACCAAAGTAAAGTCGGTATGTGGAATTCGCACGATCCCTTTTGATAAAGCATTGTATTGGAGCATCCCGTGGCCCGGGCTAAATGAAACAAAGAATGGGAAAAATCATAATACGATAAAATAATCATCATAAAAAACCAAATCAAACAAAAACTAAACAGATGTTCAAAAAGACCTGCTTTAAAGAAATAGGAAAGGTGAGCCTCCCACATTCTTCAGGAGTTTTCACAATTTCCTTTGTAATATCCCTCCAAGATCGGCAAACCGATGCACAAAAGACGACGACAGCCCTAGCAGGCCAAGATGTCTCACTCTCTTCAAACCTTCGAATGATGTCCAAAAGCAACTCAGGCGGTAAATTTGCCCACTGTCCTTCCTGCATTGGCTCAGAGAGACCTACATCAGAAGCTACAAATGATCTGGTGCGGCTGCTCCAATGCTTCGCCTCAATCCCTCTCCTTGATATGCCACCAATCCCATCTTTCACCTCCTTTAGCTCCCGTACAATGCTCTTGAGCGGCATCTTAATCAATTATTATACTATACCCTTCAAATAAGTAGATGGTACCAGACTTTAATTTAGAACAAATTAAACGAAAGTGATAAAAAAAAATTGGTGTTCTTTCTATAGGGGTATAGGGCAGAGAAAAAAAGAATCGAACATTAATTTATTCCATTTTGGTAGTTGATTTTTAAATCCAAAACAACAGATCCCATTAAGTTATTTCTACCTCTTTCGGCAATAAATAACCAAGAAAATCACACATCTATAACTACTTAAAAACAGATCAAATGCTAACTACTCGAAAACCGATGAGAAACATGATCCCAGAAAAGGGCAAATGCAAATCTTGAATAATATCACACTAAAAGTAATCCACAACTTTACAAAATTTCATCATTTCATTTATTAATCAACATCTACAACAAAATAAAGGTAACAGATCACCACAAAATTCCAAATCAGAACCTTTCAGTAAGGGGAAAAAAAAAAAAGAAACAAGCTTTCAAATGTCCAAGCAACACAAAAAGATCCAATTTTTTCTCAAAAACCCAGAGAAAATATCCAAGAAACTCACACTAACCTTGAGAAAAAACGAAGAACCAAAGATGGAGTCTTGAAAATCCAAAGATCGGAGAAGGGCGGAAACAAATCAGCGCCAAATGGGCAAATGTAACCCCAGATTGGCTTCACAGATTTATCTACATTTCTCACCACCCCACTAAAAAATGACCGCCGCCAACCTCCTTATTCCACGCCTTCCCGCCGGAGAGGAAAGCAAGCGGTGACCAGGATATGGGATTGCATAGAAGACAACAGCTCCTTTTCAAGAAAGTGATGTAGCGAGTCTCTTCTTTAGCACCTGCAGGCCTTGTTCAGCTGTACGTATATATCAATGGTTAAATTCATAAAATATTACTAAAGTTAACAATCAAAAGTTAGATTTAAGGCAAAATTAATAAAATATCGCTAAAGTTCGTAGCAGCAAAAGCTGGATTTAGGGACACTTTCCAAACTTTTAAGATTTATCTAATCAACATTATGAAAATTTTATACAATTTTAACATAAAATCTGAATAAATTGAATTAAAAATCCTAGAGAAAATAAAAAATGGTAACCTAAAACTCTATTTCTTAATATACTAGAATAATTTTTTTAATATTTTAAAGTTATTTTTTTGTCTCAAAATGATATAATTCGATTAAATGTGATTACGTAGATAAATATTTAATTATTATGAATTATAATCACCTCAATAAAATAATCATTTTAAAATTACAAAATAGCACATCGACAAAATAATTTTGTATTTTTTTATATATACTTATTGATAACAAACATTAAATGGTGACATTTTATGGAATAATCTTACGTTGCCTCGTCTATTTACTTATTATTTAGTACTGATTAATTATGTGAGACTGATATCACGTGGTGGCAGTCATCAGTTCGAGCCTAATTATCCCTAAACCAAATATGAGTTTTTCTATTTGAATTTGCTCCCCCGCAGTGAGTCAATGAGAATGGATAAGAGGCTCGTGGGATTGAAGTGAGGGGACAGAGATGGCTATATTTATGTGAGCGAACTCCGAACAAATATGAACTACGTAGATACAAGTTATGCTTTTGAATGAAAGACAATTCCGAATCCGTTTTATCTACGAACAAGGAATCTGATCAGATTCAACTTACGAAAATTATTATATTTTATCTTATTTTTCACTTCATATATATGATTTACTTGAAAATATTTTGTAGAGCCCAAATCAAAATCCAATTGGTTTGGAGCAATTTGTTTAAAAATTAATTCGATAATTTTTTCGAGATAATTTTGAAATTGTGTATGCTTTTTTCTCAATTTTAAATGGGTTTTTTTTATATAAAATATAAAAATTTATATTTTTAAAAAATGAAGAGAGAATCTGGTATGATCACAATTTCCCTTTTTTGTTATTCCTTTTTGAAGCTTAAATGATTAGTTATGTCATGTGTGACCGTAGATTTGAATTAATGAATCTAATTTCTTTGAGTTCACATGCGCTAATTCTAACATGACTATATCTCTTGTGAGACGGTATCACCAATTTTTATCTATGAAACTGGTCAACCATACCGATATTCAAAATAAAAAATAATAATCTTAGCATAAAAAGTAATATTTTTTCATAGATGATCCAAATAAGAGATCCGTCTCACAAAATACGATCCGTGAGATCGTCTCACACAAGTTTTTGCCTTCCGAACATTTATTTGCAATCATTTTCATTTTTAAGATTCTTCTTGTTATTTGTAAGATGGTGACATTAAATATTAAAAAAACTATATATTTACTTGTTATAAATATACATTTTTTTATTATTTTTTTAAGCAAAACTTATTATTCTCTCATATATCTACTTTTTGTTGAACTTGCCAAATTTTTTTCTGAATTATTAAAAAAACAACCATGTGAAAATCATTTATCAATGTTTCTAATTAATTCGAAAATTAATTAATATCTAATTAAAAAAATAACATCCGAGTTCGATTTTAATTTATTTTTTTTTTGGGACAAAAAGTGTGATTTATAAATTTTAGACGGTGACATTTTTGTGTCGATTGCGAGTTTGGACATTTTCAATGGTTGTGAGTATTTATTTCATAATCAAGACGAACGAAAGTAACATCAATGTTTTTTTTTAATAGGCGAAAATTTTGGAACACCCAATTTTTTCTCTTTTGTAAATCTAAATAATATTTAAAAAAAATGTTCAATTTTAGCTTTTTTCATATTGAAGATACAAATAAAATATGGTATAACTTGTCATATATTCCTCTTCTATGCATCGATATATGAACTCGAGACGAAAAATATATCTAATTTAATGCAATTTCTGACGCATCTTAACTTTAGCATACATATTTTATAAATTTACCCAAAGTTCATAGCTGAAAATTTCAAGAGTCGGGATGTTCGATTTAGTGGCAAGGATGAAAGCCTCGAAATCTAAATGGTATTGGGTTAGAATCTCGTTTGTACGAGTTACGAGTTGGTATATTTATATTTGGATGGGTCGACATACTTTTTCCGGAGAGTTGATAAATTAATAACTTAACCCACTTATTTTATATGACAAACAAGTCAGTTTGATGGACCTAATCGATTTTGTGTCTAATTTGACGGATTGAGGCGAGACGAGCCACTCGGAGAAGCTTACTTCATCTACATAAATTAACAAAGAGGTGTATGGACTTGAAATTCATCACTATCAAATATTTCAATCCAAGCACGCCTTTTTAAGAATTTCAAAAATATATTTGTATAAAAATTACAATTAAAATATTTAAAATTTTATTTTGAGATGAAAATATTGTGTACTCATCCTCATTTGTCGTCGCTTTCGACAGCTATAAACAATTGTGGCATTGTGCCTTCTAAATGCCAGCGGATATTTGATATAACCTATGAATACCTGATTAACCTCATGATGTATATTTATAGGCAAAAACTTGTGTAAGATGGTCTCACGGGTCGTATTTTATAAGATGGATATCTTATTTAGATCATCCATGAAAAAGTATTACTTTTTATGCTAAGAGTATTACTTTTTATTGTTAATATCAGTAGTGTTAACCCGTCTCACAGATAAAGATTCGTGAGACCGTCTGACAAGAGACCTACTCATATTTATATATTAGTAATTAACACAGTGAACGGATATTTTATATGATGTTTGGGATATGCCTGATTTACCACTTTCTTGTCACAGACTGGCTTCACGATTTTAATATTGTGATTGATGTTTTATATGTGAAATCTAAAATAAATACATGTAATATTTCAAGGATTTTTAATTTGAAAACCGAAAATTAATCACGTATCCAAACAAACACAAGAAATTATTGAGTAGGTCGATTTGAATGAATGCTATATATATACATATAATTTATATATTGTATGTATTGAAATTTAATGAGCATATATACATATATAATATATAAATTTATTTATACGTGGCAAATTTAGAAGTACAAAGATTTTAGAGTAACTATTTAATACAAAATTATTGTTTGGATTTTCATTTCGATATCTGTTAAAACCACTATTACATTATTGAAATTTATATCATCATTCGATGAAAAGTAGTACACAAATATAGGGGTGAGTTTCACATGGTGTCTCCACTCTCCAGTGCTCTATATTGATTAAATGTACACCACATATAGAGCATCTCCTTACCCGAAATGCGTGTGTTGTAGCTTAGGAGAAATTTAAAAGCGACTGCATATTTCATTCAACAAACATTCAAATATACAAATGAGAAACAATCATGTTCTCTCTTTTTGTAGAGAATAAATCTGTGTTAACATACAAATTCAAGAAGTCGGGTAATGACCACCTACTCCGACCATAGCCTACCGACACAGCTAGACAGTGTTGATCTTGTAATTAGTGAGATGGTAAGTAGGAGACCATGATACAGTTTCAAAGTCGTTTATACAAGAAAATTAGCATGCAAAATAAATACACTCAATCTATGTAAATATATATATATACAGTCTCATAATCCATCAGCTGCTCACCTCTGCACATTTAAAATATACCCATGTCATGACCAGGGAATAAATCAAGTACTGATAACCTTTTTGCTAGGGCTTTTGCTTTAGAGCAAGTGATAAAAGTGAGTATTTAACAAAGTAAGAATCTAGACAACTTGGTTAAAAGTTGAGAATAGGCGCCTGGGCGTCGAGAAAAGTAAATGGTGACTTTTGCAATTTCTTATGGTATATCAAATTTTATATTCTAAGTTGAGTAGTTATATATTATATGCATATTTTGTTTATACACACACAATACTTGCATGAGTAGTACCAAGTGAATCAAAAAGTAACGTGCACAAAAATATATTCATACACACTTGCAAATAAATGAATCAATATGCACACACGTGCATGATACACCATATATATAAGCTCTCATATGCAGTTGGGAAATTTTAGAAATGTTGAATAAATATGAAGAACAAATATGTGAAAGAGTGTGTCGACATATTTACTAAATAAGCCTAAGTTAAAGAGAACACATGTCTACATGCTTGTTGATTCCAACTTCTCAGTGCTTAAATAGTTGTTTTGAAAGCAGAAGCCCATGGTCGTTTGCAAACGGATCGAAGTGTTTTTGGTAAAGCAGAAGCAAGAAAACTGAAAAAAAAATGAGTAAACTCAAATGTGTATCACATCTAACCTTTAAGCTGCAGCTTCTCAGCCTCAAGTCTTCTTAATGCTGTAGAACTCAATTTGTCTCCACCACATTCTCCAGGGACTAAATCTACTACTTCAATCTGCAGGAAACGTACAACATTTTTGTTTTAACAAGTACATAATAACAGAACATAACTTCTGCGGTTTTGATAAGTTGAACCTTTAGCTGGGAAAAGCCTCTCTCTGCCCTCTTCTTATTAACAGATAGTCCACCAGGAAATGTTTCCTTGCTGTTACCAAGCAGCTTTAACAAGTCGTTGCATGACACATAAAAACAAATTTAACCATGCATGTATAGGGCCTAATCCGTATCTAAATTCTAAGCAAAAGCATCTAGCTCGAGCAAGATTTATAAAGATCATAGGACTTCAAGAAAAGTCCAAGTTCATTAAGTGGTAGGGCGTACCCTTAATATTTGGATCATCACAAAGTAAAGCTAAAGAAACAAAATAGAAATGATAGAACTGTCATATTTTAATTCCCGGGAGTAATAAACAGAAAGAACAGTGTGTAAATCAAATTGTTGTGAGAAAAAATATGGACCTGACAATTATAGCCTCCAAATTCTCATCATTGATTGAAGGGCCATAGGGATCAATAATGGGTTCTGCTTGCACAATTATCCCTGGTTTAACTGACTGAAGGGAAAAATTAAGGAAATAAAATAGGCATTACGTTTATCAAAAGTTGACATCTCTGCAGTCTGAATATACAGAAAAATGACACAATAGTGTGTTCATGGTCTTTGTGTAAACAACCAAAGTATGTTCATTCCGCATTTATAAAAAGAGAGCCTTCATAAAGTAGAATGCAGCATGCTTTCTAATTAGATCAGATGGTGCATGTTAGTATCTCGACAAACAGAAAGTATATCAAATAGAATGCAAACAACTCAACTCCAGCTTCCACTAGTATATGCCATCAATCATGCAGCCATGATCATAATGCAGCGAAGGAAATCTATTCTTTGCTGGCTTGAGAACAAATAACTCATGCCATGCTGACTATAACCATCTTCTTCACATGTAATGCGTACCTTTATGTAATCCTCAACGTGTTTCATTCTTTGTTCAATTGGCTCTATTAGATTAGCATACTGCAGACAGTGCTTAAACACATCACAAGTTTGTCAACTGCTATTGAATAGAAAGAACATACATGTGTAGATCAAGAGGAAAATAAAGAACACGATAACCCCATGACACTGTTTTACATGGCATAGTTAGCTTTCTAAGATGATACATGAACACAAATAAGAATTAGCTTACCGAACCACTATAAATGAGATAAATAAAAGTGTGCTTTGGTCAAATCAGACTTTTGTTACAACACTTGATTATTTCCCAAATTCGTCAGCACTGAAATTCATTATCTTTTATCCACTACACATATGGTGTCACAACTATGACTGCAACTCCTAGCAACATTCAGCTAATATTAACACAATGAAAGCAACAAAGATTTTCTCACCACTTATTGATTACTTTGTTAAAACAAACATAATGTAGGTTATACTCCAATATTCTACTCATTTACTTCATTACATTCACATTTAACAGTAAATCATAGCTGGACTCCAAAATTTTTTAGCCAACCGAGATTTTCTTTTTCTTTATAAAGTTAACGTTGTGGCTTTCACACTTTCTAGCCACAAGGACAATTTTCTTTCTAAAATTACAAATCATGTGGAACATTATTAACAATCATTATACATGTCTTGAAAGTTCATTTTCTCAATTCTAAATTTCCAAATACCCTTTTAAATTCGATTCAAGACACCCCCCCCCCCCCCCAAAAAAAAAGGATTATCGACTATTTAATTTGCGTACCTTCTTTTTAGCTAGCATAGGACCATCGCAAACACCAACCACGACCCGATCCCTCGCCACCACCGCTGCAGCCTGCAAAACCAAAATTCCGATCATCTTCCGATGATTGAGATATTATTCAAGCAACGGGTATGGGATCACGCACCTTCAGGAATTGGCGATGGCCGTCGTGTAAGCGATCGAAGGTTCCGCCGAGAACCACCGATCCATATGAATTTGGAAGTGAAAAGGGTGAATTAGGGCCCAAAGTATCGTCTGATATTGCCATTATTTTCCCCTGTAAAGGTGTAGTCTTGGCTCTATTAATTTAAGCTGAAAAGTGGCAATATTGAGAACTAATGAAGGGGCCGATAATCGGGCCACGTGCATACTTTATTTTTTAAAATTGTTTATATATCTATAATATTATATAAAAATATATTTTTTGTTTCTCAAATTATTCTTGCAGTAACATTTTCTCTCAAAATTGTCGTAACTTATTTCAAAATTACTTCTATCAAATTGTACTATGACCACTCACTCATTTCTATAAATTATCATTAAATTAAACATTTAATAAAATAAAAAAATCTTATATAAATTATTATTATAATTTACACACAAAATGTGTGTTCATAATTTACTAGTGTATATAATCGATGGATGTAACTGAAATTAACAAAATTCAAAATTCAAACTTTTTTCTATTAATCGAACAGTCTGATTTTATCCATTAAAACTGATTAAACTAATCCGATAACAAATTGGAAATAACCGTAACCGCAAGAAACTGAAGAATTATTATTTCTTAGCTTAAAAAATTAAAGAAAAACACACACCATATCAATTTATCGAAGCAAAAATTGAAACATAAATTTTACATCTCCCTCAATTTCTGAAAAGATACATCAAACACTCATTTTCACAAATAAACGTAACAAAATCTCGAATCCAACTAAATCGAGTTGTTGTTCTTGTATATTCATTTCGTAAAGAATGAAACTAAAACTTGAAAGAAAGATTGGGTGAATGATTAGCCAACTATCAAAGTTTTAAAAAAGCCCAACACAAAAAAAAATATCGCAATGAAAGTCGAGCTCTAATCTTTATAAATTTTTTCAATATATATAAATATAGATCGGTTTAATTGGATTATCCGATATTTCAAATTCAAAACCAAAACCGAATCGATTAAAACGATTTAATTGATATTCTCAGGAAAAAAAATATTGGACGATTTATCCTCACCGAATTTTCAATTTAATTCGGTTTGGTGTGTTGTTTCAATCTAAATGAATGTTTTGCTAACCCTTAATNATTTCATTAAATTTCATAAATTCCATCTTAAAATAATTCGGACTAAAAGGTAATTAAAAATATATTTGTAATTCTTATTTGGTTTTATTTATTTATTATTTTATTTTATTTTTTTGAAGAAGAAGTGGTTTAATTTAATGGGAAACTTTAAATAAATCTCTAAAGGTTGTTTTGAATTAAAGATCAGTCTGTGTGTCAGACTTTCTTATTTTGGGTTCCTCCCTGTCTGAATTTATTTTCAATTAATCCCCATGTTCTTCGAATGGATCTCTTAGTTGTTGAGAAGGTTGTCTATCCTGTCCATGTGGAAATCTTGATTCAAATTATCATTCCCTATCACCCAAAAAAGTCCAAAATACCTCACAAACATATATTCACCATCTTCCTTCACAAACTTTTCTCTTAGATTTTCTCTTGGCCCAAACCCTTATCGATCATTTCCCCAAAATCAACTTTGCACATCACCCTTATATATCCTACCAACACTCGATTGACATGAGAATCAGATAAATTATTATTATTGTGTTATTGATCTATATTTATCGTACTCCATCTGACAAATGATGATAAACGATAGTGTTATTGTGCTTCAATGAAAATGATTATATCTCAAGATATACAAATTAAGATTATCATGTGTTATTTAACTAGATTGATGTAAAAATGATGTTTGAATTCAATGTCAGAATATCAAATTTTAATTGGGTTGTGCGTATCTAACCTCTACTCGATACTTATAGTCAGTTTAAAGTTGTTTGCAAAATATAAAAGTTGATGACAACTAACACACACCCTCAATCACATGAATGAACATCTAGAGCGTGAAGTATCTAGACTCTGATATCATGTTAAATTGAGACTTGGACATAACTCAATCTCAAAAGCTAGCTCAAGAGTGAGGATTATCCAAGTACATATGTGCAACTCTTAGGGATTTTATCCAATCGATATATGACGACTAACAAATTCTGTCGACCCGATATCGCAACATATTCACACTTGTTCAGAATTAGCAAATTGTATTATGTTTGAGGAAAATTTTAAGAGAGTTAATGCATCAATAATTGCAGAAAATTAGCCATAGAGGCTGACAACAATGATTTTTAGTATCACGTGAAGGTTCACAATTCCATCGTCATTTCAGTTTCGTCGAAGCATATGTTTTTAGATCTCCCTCAATTACTCAAACATATCGAAGATATTCATGTAAATCAGTATAAAACACCGATATTTTTTTGATTTAATTCGGTTTGGTTTGTTATTGAGATTAAACCGAGATTTTGCTCATTTCTATTATATCATATAATTAGAAAATTATTTTTCAATAACTATCAAAAGGACAATACCGTCTTATTAATGCCCATTTTAACATATTTTGCTCTTGTTCATACGATCATTATCATATAATATTGTTCGAAGATGAAAAAAAATTATAGCCATTTTTTCTTTCCATTTTAAACTCGTCTATATGCACAAAACATGCTAAACAATGTTACATAATCATACATGAGAAGTTTTCAAAATTGACAAAGTAGTATTCCCTTATGTATTGAAATAGGATCTTTAATTGGTGAAAACAAAGAGTGTCATCATGGGAAACCTAGTAGTTCAATTGGTAACACTCTAGGAGTCTAAGTGATTGAGTCTGGAAGTCGTGAGTTCGAGTGTTGGAGAAAGTAAAAATACCTAATTTTCAGATATAAAAATATTTTATAAGTAACGATATATGAGAAATTTTGCGAGAAACAAGATACAGAGAGAACTTATTTACTGAAAAAAAATCTCAAAAAAACCCAAGATGGGGATACTCAGGTCGTTACAATAAAATGAGCAATACATGTGAAGGTCTAAAGTGCAATTATCTAAAACTCATTAATGTGGTCTTCAAGAATCTCCCCCAACAACTTGCTCATATATTCTCTAGTATCAGTACTGGTTGGCAAAACAGAGCAGACAAAGGAGAAAGAGAGCAAGAAAACAAAAACCCGAATTAAATTAATGATAATGCCATCGAATTTGTGGAAGGCACCATCAACATCATCATTATAACCCTTGAACAAATCGGATTTGTATCATTTTCCAACTCTCGGAATATTTTTCAATGCATTCATTTGCATTACCAAGCATTCTATCTCCTTTTCTCCGCCTATCTGTCTCTCCTGCCCATTCCTAACTTTCTTGTGCGTCGTGGTTTGGTCCACACTGTATCTTTGAGGATTTTCTTGCCCATGTAATGTGAAGGGTTTCTTGGTTTGATGTGTATTAAAAAAGGAAATATTGTGTTGCGTATCTCTGAGCAACGTTCAAAATGAGACCAGGTGATGAATCGTCCGTTGTGTAGAATATAAGTGCATTAGCTAACTAAACATATACGCATACAGAACTCATTCATTTTCTTGTTATATATTTTTAACGCTGTTCACTTTTCATAATGGGTTTTTATTTTTTCTTTTTATAATCTAAAAGGTTCTTCTTTTTTAAGTTTCCTGCACATGAAGAGCTGCTATTTAATGATGGTGCTCTAAAGAATTGTATTATACAATGGTCTGCAGGCATGACTAAAGAGTAACAATTTGGATACACGTTCAGTTAATTTTTTGTTGTTTGTAGAAATAGGCAAATAGCTGAATTTTAGGCTGGTGATTTGGTTCTTTACGTATTGCATCCAGTGAGCTCGTGGCTATGAGAATCATCTTTTGTTGATGGCATTGAAATTCGGGACTAATCTGAGTAGTTTGAGAGAAGATGCATCTTAGAAATGTTGTGTGATGGATGTTAATTGCTAAACCATCGTAATTTTTAGAGTTGAACTCCTCATCTACTTATAAAATTGTCGTTTTCATAGTTTTTGGTCTCTATTCAAACGAGCAGGTATTCAGAAAAATGAGTCTGATTCATCATCCTCAGGCCCAAGTTTCGATGGAAGTTTCAGGATGCCTGGTAGGAACTCTGCAGTTTACTTTGATCGACTTTTGTGGTTTGTGTGCATTAGCTTGCTCAATCTACCGTTTTAAACTTAACTGCGAGAAAAGCAAGAAAAGAAAACACATCTGCAATTGTTTTATGATGGATTTTGCCTATTCATTTTAACACTTCATTGAAAGTCATGTCGTCTATATGTTCGTGTAGATATCTCATTAACTAGAGAACCTGCATTTCTGAACTTCACTCGGTCTTTTGGTTGTTTGCCTTCTTAATTATCTCATTAACTGTGTGAAATAATGTGACTGCAGCGTCTTCTATCCAAACTACATCCAGCCCATCAAGCAAGTTCATCCCCACTTCAAAAAGGGTATACAAAGTACTCAAGGAATACACAACAAAACTTGTAAACCTTAATATCTTCACAAAGTATCTGGAGGATTGGGTGACAGATAATTTACACGGTAAAACAAATCCCAGTAAAAAAAGGTTTAGCACCCTCTTCCCGTTGGATGAGATACGTACGCTTGATTTTGCTTTGGAAGGAGTTTTATTTCAGCAACTAATGCGCATGCCTTGCCCACCTTACTCCTCCAACAACCTCAAAGAAGATGAGTATTCGGCACTTGAAGATTTTCTTCTTACTGCTGCTAAAGGACTTTGGCATGCATTTTGGCATAAGAATAAACCGTTTCCATATTTCGTGTCGTGTCCTTATGATCATGGATCCAAGTTTTACACCATTGAGAAAGCAATATCGAGGGGAAGACTTAATCGGGTCTGTGGTGCTGCTCTGATGATAAATAATAAGGGAAGTTTATCTGCTCATTGGGATAATGTAGTAAAGTTCGTGTTGTTCAGACAAGACATTACAAATGGAAAGGAATTTGGATTTTCCTATTCTGCTTTTTGCGAGGCTCTTTTCTATGCCGTTCATATACTGCTTTCTCGGAGTTTGAGCAAGTCCAATACTGTTAAAAGTAATCATGTTTTTGTATCTGTTTTGGATTCGAAATATGGAGGGATTGTCAAACTCGGTGGTGACCTTCGCAAACTTGAGATAGACTTAAATAGCCCTTATCAATCTATAGCAGATTGGATAGTATACCATGCAGAAGTAAGTGTTTCCCCAGTCGACCGAATATGGAACAAGCTTGGGAATGTAAAATGGGCTGATTTGGGAACAATGCAACTACTCTTGGCAATTTTCAACTCCATTATTCAGTGGAATGGGCCTCCAAGAAAGTCAATGGTTTCACTTGCCGGCAAGCACAGTCTCCGTTTAGAAAAACGCAGAATGGAGGATTGCACTAACAAAAATGAAAACCCTCCAGCCCCTTGTCATATTTATCACAACCATCATAGAGAAATTATCGAATTAGAGCATGAAAGTAATCAGAATTTTGCTTCCAGAGGATCACGCTTGAGGCTTAGCCGGAGTGAAATAGTATTACTTGAAGATCACAACCAAGGACTTCAAAGTTTCCAAGTTCAAGAAATTATAGAAGACGGGAATGTATTGTTCTATATCGTTGTTTCTGACGACTGTCCTTCACAGTTGTTGAATTTGTTCATTGGTGTTCATAGCTCTCGTTTGGAGCCATCTTGGGAAGACATGAAATTATGGTATCAAGTCCAAAGGCAAACTAAAGTGTTGAACATTTTTAAAGAACAGGGTATTTCAAGCAAACATCTACCTGAAATAATAGCAACAGGCAGAATAGTGCATTCTGGCCCATGTGAAAAACAAAGCCCAAAGGGGCGTTGCGACAATACATGGTGTGGAACACCGATGCTTGTCATGTGTCCGGTGGGGGAGCCGGTTTCTTCTATCATAGCCCATAATGGTCCAATTTCGGCAGAAGAAACTGTACGTTGTTGTCGAGATTGTCTTGCAGCTTTAAGAAGTGCAAGGACCGCAAACATCATGCACGGTGATATTTGTCCGGAGAATATATTATGTATTCTTGATTACCAAGATTCAAGAAAACAAAGCTTGTTTGTTACAGTTTCATGGGGGCATGCCGTGTTGGAGGATAAAGACAGCCCTTCATTAAACTTACAGTTTTCTTCTAGTCATGCACTCCAGCATGGTAAACTTTGCCCCTCATCTGATTTGGAGAGCCTCGTTTACCTTATTTACTTTGTTTCCGGTGGAGCCATGCCACAGCAAGATTCTATAGAATCAGCTCTGAAATGGCGGCAGAAATGCTGGTCAAAACGTATATTTCAGCAGAAGTTAGGCGAGGTTTCACCTCTGTTAAAGGCTTTCACAGATTATGTGGATAATCTGTGTGGGACGCCATATAAAATCGACTACGATGTTTGGTTGAAGAAACTGAATAGAGTTGTGGATAGCTCGGTTGAGAAGGGGAAAATGGTTGAAAAAGTGTTGAGACTGAAGGATGTTGCAGAGTCTTCAGGAACTTCTGGCGGTGGGAATTCTTTATGATCTGAAATTATTATTAAGTTTTCCTCTGTTGATATTTGGTGTTTAGGTTGATCTTGGGATTTGATTGATTCATATGTTTTGGATATTAGCGTTTGTAGTTTTTCGTTTTATTGGATTTATAGAGAATTTGGTCTAGGATATTAATTTACCACTCCGAAGTATGATGTAGAACAAGAAAACATACAAAAGACGTATCAACCTTGGAAACAATATACAAAAAAATCCTTCTATTGACAGTATAACTTCTTTACAAGATTCAATGCTGTACAAACCACAACATTGCCTATTCTCGCTGCAAAGTCATTACATGAAACCAAATCGTAACACTCGATCAAGTACCAGTTGTTCGAAAGATAGATGCTGTTGTCCATCATTTATGACCAAGAACCACCATAATCAACATCTGCTAGCTATAACTCGATCTCAACTCTATCAATCACATCCAACTGTATATCATCGCCAAGTCCAATGTCATTTTTGTCAAGAGAGTATCACCTCTTGATCGTCCTTTGGTGATGAAACTGAATCGTTTTTCATGTGAATTGTCTGTTCTTCAGATTCATCGCGAGGGGTTATCTCTGCGATGCCAATGACCTTGGGCCTAGATTTGGATCGGCTAACCAAATAATTTAGCCACAACAAGAGATCAAGAATGTAAGTTTCTGTTTTCTGCCGATCTGCGTGCTGTAGCGTCTCGATTTTCATAACATCGATTGGAGCAGCTGTCCTGCGATTCTGTTCCGAGCTGCATTCAGAATAACCATAAGTTTTTTCCAGTTCAATGGCAAGGGCGAGAACAAAAAAGGGTGAGGGTGCATTCGATAGACACTACTTGACGTTAGATTCGAGACTTGATCAAAATACTCACCCTGTGTTGGCCCACTCTCCAACCCAACCAAAGCCATGATGAGCTCTATGATACAAAATCAACGAGACATTGTTAAAAACTGTGGTCAAATGGGAAAAACGAGGAAGAATTGTTTTTACAAGTTCTAGAACTTTACTTGGCTGTGTTTGTAGCAGTAGGAACAAGCCAGCTCAACATCTTTTCCATCTCATCTTTGATTTCTGTCACAGTGAGCTGCGGAGAAGATACTAAAGAGTTTAAATACGTATAGAACTTCATTCCAGTCATTATTTTAAGAACAAATACCTCCTCCTCGATTTTGAAACACTGTAATTTGGATCGCAAAGAAGCTTTGACATTTGGTGGCAAGCTCTGATACAAAGTGTCCCGGGAGTTTGGAGACATTGAACTCGAACGAGCTACCTGATCATGCAAGACATGAACTAAGAAATGCTAATACAAGAAAAAAATTGAAAGGAAAAATAACAATTAGTAGCATACAATCGAATCAATTTGGAGAATTATATTAGCATAATGTAACGCAAGTCCAGCATCCCCCAATGTCTGCTGGCTACCGTGCGACACATTTTCTGGTCCTCCGCCTTCTACCACTGCTGATCAAAAGAAGACATGTTCACAAATCACAAGAAGAAATGAGAGTCGGAAACACCATTTAACTTATCTCAAAGTTTCTTCCTTGGGACACCCAGAGGGGATAACTTTTATATAAGTCTTATGTTGTCCTTGATATAAGGGATTTCAAATTGTTTAACTACTTTTATATAAATCTTAGGTTGTCCTTTGATTGATGAATTTGAAATAAGGGATTTCAAATTCTTTAATTTACGTGGATGGACATAATTCAAGTGAATTTCAAATCTTATCCATATCAAGTTAAACAATTTCAATAGTAATTCTAGTGGATTTATGGGTGTCATTTGAAATCAATTCCTCACATCTTTTCCCAAATCGAATCCCTCCTCTAGATCAAATCCTTCAATCTAAGCGTGACCTAGATACTTGTCTCATGCTTCAAGATTGGACTTGTACCTGGATTGCCCAGCGTATTGTTTATTTCATGGTTCAAGAATATCACAGCATCTACAAGCTGCCCCATAACCTGCCATCAAATAAGGATAATTTGTGGGAAATTTTTAAATTTCTACACTTAATCTTGGCTCCCTTGAACTGAAATTTTTTCTGAGCTAAGAATCAGGATTAATTACCTCTTCCATTCTTCTGGACCAAAGTGACTTCTTTTTTAAATTTTTCACTAGCTTCTTTTGGCTTTTCAATTCTGATGCCATAATGGTTAGGTTGTAGTCCCTATCCCCTGTAATATACATGATAACAGCATAAATTCAAACTTTTCACAGTTCTAACCCAACTGTGATAAACGAATGAAAATTATTATAAAAAGTAAAGCTAGAATAAAAGAACATGTACAAGGATTATGCACTGAGGATCAAGGAACCACCTTTTTGTGAAGCATTGTGTTTAAGCTCTTCCAGACGCCTGTGAAGATAATCTTGTTCAAATCTTTCTAGTTCATGCTGTTCCTGGTATAGCTCCTGCTGACAAAAGGCAGTGCTTTGTTCAATCTTTCCGGTGGCAACTCAAACGAATGACGTATATTCTTATATTGATCGGCAATCAATAATTATCATTACCAGTGACCATAACACCAACAGAGGCAGACTAAATAGGGGAAGAATACAGGCAATTGCTCCTCTCAAATAACAAAATTTTCGAAGTTTATTGTATTTTTTAACAAAACTGAAGTCTCACAGACCCAAAAAAATACATTGAATCTCGCCCCACCTGGACAAAAATCTCGAGTTTATTCATGGACATCAATTTAGTCTATTGCATGTTATCCGGTCGTGTATTACAAAACATATATGAGTGCAAGGGAATAGTCTATGTGAGTAGAATAATTTTTATCCAGTAATCAATTAATGTCAACTTCGTAGAAGTCTTTCTTTTCAAGATAAAGCAAAATAAAAAATCTTCTAAGAACTGTCAGACATGAACACAAGTTTTGACTTGATTGTTAATTTCTCAAATAGCCGTTCATGACCAAGACATGACTGCCAAAGCATTATACTGGGAATATATCAAAGAACGAACACATTCATAAATTGGAATTTTGTTCAAATATCATGATTGAAAATTAAGAAACTGGGAAGTATGGCAAGTTACAGATTGTAAAAACGAGGATTTTCATATATGGGTGTCCATGAATCCTTGATAATTCTCGTGTTGACGCAATTATGTCCCAAGTGGTTACCTGTGGGATGCTACTTAGGACTTAAAGGTCAAAGAAAAATCACAAGAAGCTTAATCACAACAAAGGGTTGAAATCCAGTGAACTGGAAGTTGTCATTCCAGATATGATGCAAAATAGATAATACTAACGGCTGTAAGTTGAACTGAAGTCATCAGTTGCTGCATCACGGATTCTGCTACTTCTCTCGAGAGCTTCTGGGGATTACGATCGCTACGTCTGAAGAAGTAATTGGCATCCACCCATTAAAAAAATTCAAAACTAACGTCTAACATAAAACTGATATGTAGATAAATACAAGATAGGTTACTTCTCAAAGAAGCGGTCCAAATTATGCCACTGTGGATCTTTACATCGATTTCCAAAGCGAACTACTTCTTCCAAGAAAACTTTCAGCTCCTCCCTGTGTAAAAGTAAACTTCAACACGCTCTCTTTTTATCAAAGAAGACAAAATTAACAAATAGCACTCATGTTTCTTTATAGTCAACCTCTTATCTGTGGCAACAATCTTCAAAAGTTTATCCTCGTCTGTTGATATTAATTGTTGAACACTCTCTGCAGGAAGCACCAAGTCTTTTAGTTTTCGTATGCTTCGCTTTGAAAGCGAATGCATAAGGTTTGATCCCTTAACGATCGTATTGGCAACCTCGAATGCCAGGATTGAGAGTTCATTGTTTTTGGTTGATGCTCCAGAAACAAAACCGTGGCTTGAGTTAAAATTGGTCATACTACTTCCTAGTGTGTCTAAAACTTCAACAGCCCTTCCAAGGCCAACACTGCCTGCTCTGCCCAAAAGAGAACTCACTTCTGAAACCTGCGTTTGGTATTGATACCCTTAATAGAGAAAGAAATATTACAAGATAGGACCATTCTTAAACTAATTTATCCTCTCGTTTCGAAAAATTGCGATTTTTTGCTCGTTTCAGAAAAAATAAAATTGCACTAAAAATCTTGAAGCACAGGAATGGTGAGTTTGAATCCTCCTCTTTTAAACACAGTAGTACGATGAACAAACATCATCTTCGCCTACTTTCTTATGGATAAGCTTAGTAAAAGTAGGATCTTTTGAACAATTCTTTCACTGCGTTGGACAAACTAAATAACTAAGATTTATACAAATCATCACACCGGCATACCCATATGGAAGTAGCCAACAAGAAATTTCGACAGGCAGCTTATTTACAGAATTCTAATGTTATACATCAAAACATGCTCAGAACAATCAATTCACGGCAAGCATAGCTCTCATGTACGAAAGCTTTACCGCATAGCGAGGCAATTCAACATTCACCCTCATCACTATAATGGGAAACAAACTAAGGAAAGCTTAATTTATCAACTCTGATCCAACTCATAGTAACAGAAACCAAAAATAATTATTTACCCTTAATGATCTTGATTTCTGGGATAAACTACTCCTCTTATACTGGGGAATCCCATCATAAAATTCTTCATTACTGAGATTTCCATATGAAGCTGACGATTTCTGGGATTCTTTCACTAATATTTGACCCTCCTCCATTGTATTTCGCCGTTTCTGCCTCAGAGAATACTGTTTTTGTTGACCTGTGTTACTGCCTGCGTAAGGATTTTTTGTTGAAGACTGCTTTGAACTCCGCCCTCCCATCTTTACTTCTGTTATTGAAGCAAAACCCAATACAATACTTCATACATTATCACAAAAACCACAGCAAAATATTTCACGAAAACTACAGAAAAACTCAACAGGGGAAAAAAAAACCTCCCAAAATGATTTTGTTGATCCCTAATGAGAAACGGCAATATTGGGAGAATGGTTTTATGAATTTCGCATTTGAAAATTGAGAAAATACCCGGAAACAGACCGCGCCAAAAGTCCACACCAAGCCAAGAACTGATTTTTATCTACCAAAAAACAATTGCCAGCAAATATATTACAAACACTTATGCAAGAATCTTGTGCTGAGGAGGTAAATGAAGAATGGGAACCGGAAAGAGGTGGTTGCGTCATCCATGCTACCTACTTCCTTTGACTTGGAACCTTCGAGTCATTATCATAAGTAATGAAAAACGTTTGACACGGACAACATTAAACTATCCTCTCTTTTTTAACCTTTCTAACATATTGTATATTAATTTAAATTTTTCTTGAAGATATATTGTATACTAAATTATGTATTTCTAATGACATGATGATTGTTTTTTGTTCTTTTTTTTTTTGGCTAGGAATTGAGGCCATTGACTATCATAAATATAGAATAATTTATAAGCGTTTGTCGTTTCATCAAAAATTATAGCTGGTGGTAATGGTATAACTCAAATCTTTTAAACTGCACAACAGCTCAAACACCACGATTCGATCGCTCTACTAAGCATAGACAATTATTGCACACAACAATCTCTTTATCAATAATTGCACTCCTTGCAATCAATGAGAATTGAACCCGTGAGTTTGGCTCTGATACCAATTGTAAGACCGTTCGCTTACCACTTTATCAAAAGTTATTCTTGATATGCAAAAAGATTAAAGAAATTAGAAAATTTATTTAATTTGACATGATATCGATAGAACATTTATTCCATATGGTCACAATCAACTATAGACTCACACATATTAATGGACTTATCCAATTTGTTATAGAACTATCAACCTTATAAAAATCTATCTATCAAGTGATAGATTCTTAAAGAATAATTAATTTTGGTGTGTGTTGTAAATTTTTATTATAATACCTAAATTTCCCTTATTATTTTAAACTTTTATCTCCTTTTATAAAGAAGTAACAGTAAATAATTATTTAAAATAATCCGTATCATTTATTACTTTATTTTATTTATTTCTTATATATAATATATATTAATAAAATATTATTTTCTAAAATATATAAAAATGAAAAGATTATGTATCAAAATTGCAAGTTTTAGTGCATTTGCCCACTAGACTAACCCTTCGGTCTCTCCACACGCTTTTAAGCAAACATGAAACGATTTGTGTGTGTGTGTGTGTGTGTGTGTAATCTTTGAAATGCGACTTCTCTTAGGGAATGAAAATGGATAGAAGAGACAAACGAGCGTGGATAAAGAAAGATAAGAGATGAGAGTTTAGGTGATATTTCGGGTAATTTCCGACTGCACTTGGAAAACTGAACCAAATTTCATGAGGTTTGTTTCCTTCTCTAGTTTTTCCATGTTCGTTTCTGTTGAATGCTTCTCTGATTATGTTTGAGCGATCAAGTTTTTTTGCTTTATTTTATATATTTTTTTCTGTACTTGTATCGAGTTTGTCACAGATAATTTGATTATCTAGAGTAGAATGCTGGTCTGATGAATTTTAAAGTTTTGGAGTGTTGTTCTTCGTGTTGTCAAGGATTTAAGCAGAGTTTTTTAGAATTGAAATAAGAATTACCTCCTTAGGAGGCTGCCGTTGCTTTGACATTTTTGGCGTCATAGGAGTAAGACTCTAGAAGAGAACAACTGTATTTGTCATCAGTTTCAATTAACATGCTTGAGATATTTTGTCAAATGAATTATTTTTTATTATATAGTGTGAGTACTCTGAATTTAGCCATCTTGCCCGACGATTTTATCTTAATTTTTTCAAGTTTCCCTCTGATTTTTTCTAAATTCTGTCAGGAGACATGGAAACAAGTTGCCACAGTAATTCCATTATGTGGTTTTTCAAAGACAGAGGCTTTGATGACAAAAGTATTCGTGAAATGTTCCAGAAGTGCAAGCGCCTTGAGGGTGTTGAAAGGGAAAAAGCCTCAGAAAACTGGGATTACATGAAAAGTATAGGTATTCAAGAGAGGAAACTTCCTGCCCTTGTTGGAAAGTGCCCCAAAATTCTTACTCTTGACCTGCACGACAAACTCATTCCAGTGATTCAGTGCCTTGTAACATTGGAGACAAAACCAAATGAGGTAGCTTCTGCCATAACAAAATTTCCGCACATACTCTTGCACGGCGTGGAGGAGAAGCTCTGTCCGCTCCTTGCTTTTTTTGAAGCTCTTGGTGCACCTGAGAAGCTACTTGGAAAAATGATATTGTTAAACCCTAGAATCATCAGTTATAGCATCGAATTCAAGCTATCACGGATAGTGGATTTTCTAGCCAGCCTCGGTCTATCCAAAGATGGGATTATTGGTAAAGTTTTGGTCAAACACTCATTTATCATGGGTTACAGTGTTGATAAACGTCTCCGTCCAACTTCGGAATTCTTGAAATCATTAGGCCTTACTGAAACTCACCTCCAAAGGCTTGCAATTAATTTCCCGGAGGTTCTGTGTCGGGACGCAAATAAGACTCTTAGACCTAATGTCACATACCTCAAATCATGTGGTTTCAATTCGAGCCAGATAGCAGCATTGGTGGCCGGTTATCCTCCAGTTCTGGTTAAGAGCGCCAGTAATTCTTTAGGACCAAGGATCAATTTCTTGGCGCAGGTGATGGGGAGGCAAATTAGCGAAATTGCTGATTATCCTGAGTTCTTTAGGCACGGTTTGAAGAAGAAATTAGAGTCGAGGCAAAAACTTTTGAAGCAAAAGCACGTACATTGTACCTTGAGTGAAATGCTGGACTGTAACCAGAAGAAATTTCTATTGAAATTCGGTTTGGTTGAGCAACTTGGTTAAAGTTGAATTAGCATTCTTTCTTGTCTGCCAAGGGTTTTTGTTTTTGTATCGTATTATTTGAATTTGAACTTAAATTGAATTTGAATGAAATTAGCATCATTGATTCATCGGTACAGAGAGAATGTATTCACTGTCCTAACAGCTAGACATGCATTATCATGTCTGCCTTGTTATTTTGCTGACCAGAGGTGCCGCTGTCTGACTACTTGGAGTAAACAGTTATCCAGTTGTATTCATGGATCCCAGTTTTTGAAAGAGCACATAAGCTTGCTACAAAACCAAACAATAAGAAAGAGGGGTCGAGATTCACTGCCATTGCTTGAATTAAGGGTCTCTGCTCATAAGGTGAACGTTGGCACTCAAGTTATCATGCAAATAATTTGATTGCAGCATGGCGATTTCCTTTCGTGTAGATCCCCGAAATTCCCAATTTTTATGATTGTAGAGTTTGTGGTCGAATTATATAGATATTATTTGGAAGTAGTTGACTTCACCAGAAGCATGAAAACAAACTATAGGGACAAAGTTCATGGTGAGGGCGAGTCAAAACGGGTGGGGAAGAGTTGATAATGGAAACTACATTAAGCAGAAGGATTAAAAATCAACCTGCAAACATGAAGAAAGCAGAAGGAAAGGAAGCATAACTAGTAGATGCAGAATATCCAGTAGAGATGATGCCACATTTGAGTGAGAATTACGTTGTTATTAAGAAAGGCTTGCAAGAAAGAACACTACCTGAGGCTGAAGAAACAAACGAAGCTTCAAAATGAGTCCTTGGTATCCTATAATGCCCACAGAAATACTGGAATGGAAACAGGAAGATTGGTCCAAAACAATCCATGCCTGAGCCACCATATAGCAACCATTTGACATCTACAGCATGTTACGTACCCAAAAGTATTGGGCCTCAGTCAAAACAGCAAAGTAGCTGAATCCAAGAAAGAGATAAGCTAGGAAACCGCATCCCAGTTCGATCTCCATTTTGGGATTTGAGCAGAATCATC
>NW_027361168.1:0-36487 GCF_012295235.1 Primulina huaijiensis
ATAGAGGCTGAAGCTTAAGAGTCTTTGCTCAGATATTCAGTGTCAAACAACCCTTTATTTTCTAAGAGTTGCTTTACTTTATTTTATTTTGTTAAATCATTTTTAGCAATCTCATACTTTCTTTTCCAAGTTTGGTGACTTGCTTTTGAATGTTAGTTTATTGTTACTAGTCAGCTTTTCTTTGATGATGTTGGAAACCTTCTGAATGTTAGTTTACTGCTCTCGATCCCCATGGATTTTTTTATTTGAGAGCGTAAAACATAGATTATATTATCAATTAAAATGCTATAAATCTTTCAACAAGCATCTCAGGACAGAAGTTGATTGAGAAACTATACAAAAATCTTTACCTTAAGTGCTAAAAGACCGTTTTCCTTAAAACAGAAAACGAAAGTGTATTCACTCACTCACCACACACACCACCAAGTCGTTCCTATTTAAAGGCAGCTAATTTTTTTTCGGGCGGAAAAAAATTATTATATAGTAATGTAAATTGACATAATATAAATTTATTATTTTTTGATCATTTTTCCTTCTTATCACAAAAAATTATTTTTCTTGTGTCCAGTATAATTTTTTTTAAAATTTTTGGGCATCTCGATAAATTTATTTATAAAATTTATTATATCTAGATCGCTTGATAATTCTTTTCCAATATAAATTTATTTTTCCTGAAGTTAATACAAACAAAAAAAAAAACCTTTTTGTTTCATAAATTTATTACGTAGTAGTGTAATTAGACCAATATACAAACATATTTTTTGACTCATAGGAGTTTTGTAGTTAATTAATTGAAGAAAATAGATGAATATTTCTTAACTATTTACATTGCTTATAAATTCTTATTGGTTATCTTTAATCTTCTGGTTATAGTAGTAAGTGCAAAACAAAGTTTTTCAAAATTACAATTCATCAAAACATTTCTTTCCAATCAACAATACCACAAAAAAATGTTGAATACATTGGTTATGTTATTAATTGGGAAAAAAATACTTAATACTTTGATTAGTATTTTTAGCTCTAAAACTCTAATATTATTTTTTTTAGTGATCTTATTACTCAATTATAATATATATTGAATATTGCTCACTGTTTAATTTTTATATTGTCTTTAATATAATGACCTGATTTTGTTTATTATATTTAAGCTAAAAATAAAAAAAAATACATGTTATAACCGGTATTATCAATATTCTAAACTTTGCTCTCGATTTTTATATTCCAACATATTTTAATTTTGCTTTCTTGAAATTTAATTAAAAAAAATGAACAAATTTGCTTGTAATTACACGGGCAACTAGCATTTAATATTTCACATGCAAATTCAACTAACACCAGATAATTAAAGGAAAATACAAAAATGGTGGAGACGTAGCCGTGCAGTAAAACCAAAAAGCTAACGGGTATTAGAAGATTTGGGCAAAACCTGTAGGGCAACTGCCCAGCTTTGCCCGTATAACCCAACCCATTCGTCCTTCTACATGAATGTCTTAATATTATAATCGATCGATATCGGGGTTGGCTTAAGTGATCTCAGCCACTTTTCCTCTGTGAGTGACTCAAATTCGAACCCTCTCCATCCTATAGTTTAAAAAATAACANGAAAATTTCTCTAATGTCATGAGATACCATAATCAAGACCCTTAGGAATTGCTTTCAAGCGGTTCGATTTCGATTTTACCGTCAACCGGAGTCCATTTGCCTGTATCAAAATTGTGGCATGACTTGTTTTCCGAGAGTCGGAAAATTATTCCGAATTTTTTTTTATATATATATATATAAAAACTTTATCAAAATATCATAATTATGTTGTGTAATATATGCATTGACGCAAAAACCTCAATGAGACAATATTACATTCTATGACATAAATATTCTATTTGAGTCGTTTATGAAAAATATATTATTTTTCATTTTAAAAATAAACGTGTTAACTCATCCGTGTTTTCAAAAAGACCTATTCATGCATTGAATATTCAATATATTAACTTACAAAAATATTGTTGGTGCCTGGGTTAGCTATTTACTACAATTTAGCAGTATCCCACGTGACTCCTCTGCCATTCATCGAATTCATTTTGTACCAGTTCCCAAAATGTATTTATTTATTTATATTAGACAACAATTACTGTATCTTTGTTGTAAATGTTTTTTTTAAAAAAGAAAACATAAATTATATCAACTTAGCAACAATCAAGTTATCCTTTATGAAAGGACGTTCTTTGACATAAATGTTTTGAAATATCATGATCATATACTTAAATTATCGGTGTATATTGTAAGATTTTATTGATCTTTATCTTTGAGTTCGGTCGACTAGATTCATATATAGAGCAAAAAAAACTAATATGTTTTTTATTGATCGAGATGGATAAGAGATTTGTCTCACAAAATTGATTTATATAACTGTCTCATTTGAGGTTTTGTGTTTAGGTAAGATATATGTTTCACAAATTTTGAGTTTGTATCATAAAAGCTTTTGCGTTTAAATTTTTACTGTTACAACTACGATCAAAACTTAAAATTGGTGCTTTTCTGAGAAAAAAATCGAATTTCAAAGCTCGACAAGAAGTAATTGTTTTTTCAATATTTTTAAAGATTTTTTTAAATTTTCAAGAGAATTTAAGAAGCTGGTGCAATGTAACCTAACCAAGTACGATAAATTTATGGATCAAGGAAGTAAGGGTACCCATATGCAGGCAGCATTAATTGTTTATAGTTTCTGAACACATTGTTTACGGTCAAACATATATATATATATATATATATATAGATTTGATATGCTGCACACTTACTGTGTACACCTATGTGAGCACCGATGAGTTGTCGTTCACCCATTGGATGTGATGAGATATAGAAAAATAATGTATCTAATGGGTGAGTGACACCTCATCGGTGCTCACATAGTTGTGCACGGTAGGTGTGCAGCATATCAAATATATATATATATATATATATATATATCAACAAAGATACAATTTTATAAAAGAACACATTTTTGTTTTTTTTTTTACAAGAGAGATATTTTTTTTAATGATACATATTTAATATTGCGGTATATTGAAAAATATGTTTTCTCCTTTAAAAACAAAAGCAAACCATATGAAAAATTAGATATGGAATCTAATTAGATCAAATTTTACGGAGAAAAGTAAGTAATAATGATTCAGTATATTAAAAATATTAGATTAATAATTTTTATAATCATTATTACACTATTAATTAATTAACTAGTAAATAATACCTACTATCGAGTCAAATAAGAGTTTCTAGAAAAATTAATATTCTATTAATTTATCATTTTAGACCAAGTGAGAACCAAAATAATTCATAATGTAACAAATAATATTAAAACTATTTGATATACTTTACATATCAGGCGATATTTGAGTTAATATAGCAAAACCATTTTAAATCATAGTCAACTTAATCTTCGCAGATTTATCGACGTCTTTTGCTATTTTTCACCAAACTTTTTTTTGTTTAGAATCTCGATGATTTTCTTTATTGGTTTGTAAATCTTGTAATCAAATATATTCCTTAGCCTCAATAATATTACAATGTTTGCGATAAAAAATTTAACAAAAATGTTTTAACACTAATTTATTTTAAAATATATAAAAATAATTTTGATATGTTGTATATTTATAATGTTCGTAGCCGTTTTCATTGATAAAATTGTTGAAAAATAATAGAAGTGTTGAAAAATATGAGTTGTAATATTTGAATGTTGAAAATAAGAGTTGTAAATATTTAAAATTAGTGTGTGATGATGAATGTAATGATATAATTATTTTTGGATTATTTCCAAAAATTTTCTATAAATAGATCTTTCATTTATGAAGAAAATCACAATTGAGTTGAGAAAAAAATATTATAAAGTGTGTAATTTGATAATTTTGAGAGTTTAAAATTTTTACTTTTTATCGCAAATTTATATTTTTCAAAGCAAAAATATCACTAATTGGTAAACCATATTCAAATTATTTATTCAAGTGGCATCAATGTTCATGGATCAGAGAGGTTGGCTGGTATTTTGAGGCTGGGGCACATGCATTCATTCAATCACCATCAGTCTATCACTATAAATACTCTATACCACTCTCTTCCTCAGTAATCTCTTTCGTTTTCAAATTCACTGTCAGATGCTGACTTCATCACTCCTAAGCACACCCCTACACTTTCTTTCTTCCCACTTTCTTTGACTTTCTTGCGTGGAAGTCGGAGAAATTTCTTCCACTCAAGATCCCAGGAAAACGTTTCAACAGAAACAGAAAAAGACCCACGTGTAAAATTCTTTTTGGAGAAATGGAAGAAGACGGGCAAATGCAGAGTGGCGGTAGTTCTGGGAATGAGGAGATTTCTGGGCCGATTCTTGGGGTTCTTCTCATCTCTGCTGGCGCAAGTCATTCTGTTGCTGTATTCGGTATGTGTATGTTCATATGCATATGTAAAACCAGGCTACTGAGCTGTTTGGTGTATTTTGGGTTGAAGTTTGTCTTTTTAGGGGGAAAAATTGAATTTTTTTTTGGGGCGACACGTTTTATGAATGGTTATTATTTCAAGTTCAAGTATCTTGTACGATTCTGCAGATGATTCATGTCAACGGGGAATAAAGCCATGTTTTTTTTAGTATAACTATTACAATTAATTGGAGGTGGGATGGGGTGGGGACTATTTTTTATTAACGTGGCCTCTCCCTCGAGGAGAGGTTTATGCCAATCCATCTAAGAGATGGTTGGCACTAAATCCATGTTTTGAATCAATGAAAAAAGTAACATTATTGGGTTCATGTTCGAAATGTATTTGGAACAACTGTATGTAGAATTTGTTAGTATTTTTACACAGTTAAGAGGACAACCAGTCGACAAATGTGCCGGTTCGGTCCCCACTTGGCTTTACTTGATAAATCGATGTACATAGGTTTGTGTCTGCAATTAATCTTCGTTTGAACATTGGCATTTCATTTATTTATTCTTTAATACAAGATAAGACTTTGATTTGATGTAAGTGCTTATTTAATTCATAGATATTTTATGTGGGGTCGATGATGCATTCTTTTGCTCGGATATTTCCTTGACTAGGTGGTGCCTCTGTTTTGACAAATATTGGGATACAAATAGTATTTAACGCTGCGTGTTGTTTCTTGGACCAGGGGTGAATTTTGAGGAGATTGTTTCTCAATTTTTAATTAAAAACTTTGCAACTTGTTGGATTGTATGATATACAATATAATTTTAGGTATAATCTTTCTGGATTGTAGTGACAAAGATTTATAATAGTTTATGATTCCAATTTTTTGGTGGATTTTTATAGTTTTTTCTCAGATTGACTGAATCATAAGAACAACTTCTTTCTTGATTTATAATACATTACTGACAAAACATTTGATTTATATGTATGCCTTTGACAATTTATTCACAGACTCGGTTACCTGTAATAGCATTTATATTAACAGTATTCCAAAATTTCAAAGCAAGTTATTTGTATGACAACTTTCAAGTATGCCAGAATTCCTTTCGATGTGTGCTTGAGAAGTTCAGAATGAACATTTCGAACAATTTGAATTTCTTGATATTAGGAACAACAGACGTGGACTAGAAATGTTCAAATATGAAGCTGATAAATGGCTTAGGGGGTGTAGGAGTTGGTTTCTTTGGCTAAACCTGGATTTGATCTGTTTATTTACCCCTTGTGAATATAACTTTGTGGGATCACATATGAACTTCGTTGCTAGTAGTTGGTGAGCATTTTTCATGTTATTCTTATCTGTTGTATTTGGTTCATGGGACTGGGAAGTGATGAGAAACTTAGTTATATTGCATTAAATTAACAGTCTTGATGGTAGGGGCTGAATGCAGTGAAATAATTAATTTATTCATATGTTGCAGCTGGTAATGCTGTTTGTTCTTGGGGAAGAGGTGAAGATGGACAGTTAGGGCATGGAGATGCAGATGATCGGTTTTCTCCCACTTACGTGAGTGGATTGGATGGTAAGGAAATTGTGTCTGTGTCTTGTGGAGCTGACCACACAACTGCTTACTCGGAGTCACAAACACAAGTATATAGCTGGGGATGGTATGTCTTCTGTTGAGCAAAATATTTGTGTTTAAAAGATTTTTTTGACTTGTGCAAGAATGCTGTCTTTTAGTTTTTACTTGCAATGGAACTTAATAGTCAACTATTAATGTTCTTGGTAAGTTTACTTTCACTCGCTGCCCAATCTTTGGTTTCTTGGGAGTTTTGAGACCAAGAATGCTTCTAAATTTTCGTAAATGATTGCATTGGTACTGATTCACTATACAAAAAATGTAGGGGTGATTTTGGAAGGTTAGGCCATGGAAACTCGAGCGACTTGTTTTCTCCTCAACCAATCAAAGCCTTCAAAGGCTTACAGATCAAGCAAATTGCTTGTGGGGACAGCCATTGTTTGGCGGTGACAATGGAAGGCGAGGTTCAGAGGTTGGTTTCCAATGCCGTGGACTCCGTGCATTTTCACATTCGTATTTATTCTCTAGCCAGATATATTTTTTTTGCTCGAAATTCTTATGAGCTTTGATAAGAATCTAAAATTACAGAAAGCTTTATTCATAAATGTTGATGAGTTACAATTAACTTCAGAATATCTATTTTTAGTGTCATTTACCTCTTTGATATTAAGATGCTCAATTTCCTATACAGGATCCGCTTTCGTCCTGGATGAGATGACAAAGTTAGAATTTCTATGACTGATGATAATGCTTTGTATACTCCTTTTGAACAAAATCTTTCTTTTACTTTCTAAAACTTTAGAAGCAAATGCTTGTTCCCACTTTACTCTTCTAAAACTATCAATCTACAAAGCGGGGAATAATCTTTTGGGCAATGGGTCAAAGGTTTGCGTGGGATACAGTCCAAGGCATGGTTGTCATATATTAAATTATTCCATGCAACGTATGAAAATATTATAAATTATTTAAGGATTGTGATACGATTTGCAAAAATTTTGCCATATGCAGTTTAAAGTACTTATCCTACAAAGATTTATTTATATCTTAGTTTTCGACTTGGATCTTACTTCCGCTCAACTGCAGTTGGGGAAGGAATCAAAATGGTCAACTGGGCCTTGGGAACACAAAGGATTCACTTGTACCCAGGAAGATTGAAGCTTTCCAGGTATTTTCAGTTAAATATTATTATGTATTAACTACAAAATGGAATTGTTTGTTCCTCCTTTGTTAACGAAAAATGCACCATGATCTTAGGACTCGGAGCATATATGAATTTTTTTTGCTTCCTAATATTTCTTTCAAACTATATCTTGGGAACCAAATTAATATATTTAATGTTGCAAACATTTTGCTTATTTCATTTAGAGATAAAAGAAAACTTTTACGCATTTTGTAGGGAATATCTATTAAAATGGTTGCTGCTGGTGCTGAACATACAGCTGCAGTAACAGAAGATGGTGAGCTTTATGGTTGGGGCTGGGGTCGATACGGTAATTTGGGATTAGGTGATAGAGATGACCGTTTAGTACCAGGGATAGTTTCATCTGTGGAGGTATGTTACTGCTCTTGACTAATGTTGCCATAATTTTTTCATTCTAGTATCATAATATCTATGTATGCACATGTTCTCACGGTTGAAGGCGTAAAGAGTATGAGAATGTGTAAGTTGAGAAAACCGGTTCTTACTAACCTTGACTCTTAATTAGATGTTGCCTCAATGTCTTAGTCCTATTCATGCAAAATGTTAGGAGGACAGAAAAGGGCATACTTTTATCTCCCAGTTTCTGAGTTTTTGCTTCACAAAGAAGGCTATCACTGAAAGGAAGTGAACTAGCAGAGGAAAACTTTTATAATGTACCCAATGTAACTCAACATAGATTTTCAGCTTTGGGAAAGTGAGTGAGCAACTTGTCCATGGAAATAAGGTCTGACATCTAGTTATTTAAGAGGCACTTGCTAATACCTGTATGTATGTTGCAAGGAAGCTTGTAATTATGGCACCATATATTTTGTTCCTGAAAGTCTTGGAGGCTTGATAATTTGTCCTTCCTAGTAACTTGTTGTAAGAATAAATACTTGACAAACCCATCAAAGTCGTGTGAGGGTCATATGTTGTGCTGATAAAGAAAAGTGCCTGAGACATAATTGCATGCACAAAGAAGTCTCTTTTGCTCATCATTTAAAGGGGGTCTACTGTATTGTCGCTAATCGTGAGTCAAATATCATTTTTAATTCTAAGTTTAATTGACTGTTTGTTCTCTTCCTTTCCCTCACCATTATAGTAGTACCATGTTGCAGGGTGAAAAGATGGTTTTGGTAGCATGTGGATGGCGACATACTATATCAGTCTCGTCTTCTGGTAGTTTGTATACTTATGGATGGAGCAAATACGGACAACTCGGACACGGGGATTTTGAGGATCATTTAATCCCTCATAAGCTGGAATCCTTGGGTGGAAATTGTATTTCTCAAGTAAGTTTTCTCTCTGCCATAATTCAGGAAGCAGAAAACCTTTTTGTTGATTTTTTAGTTTCGTTCAATCCAATGTAAAATGGAAACAGCCGATGTGGATCCTTGTAGGTTCCTCGCATTTCTTGGTCGTCCTGTTAACTTGAAACAAACTGTTTCTTATAGTCTTTTAAAATGGACTCATTCCGACAAAGCTCAAGGAATGTATAACTACAACTGGTGGATATTTTTTTTAAACTCTTGTTTATATGTTTCTCTGGTGGCTGTTATTTTTTCAGATATCGGGAGGTTGGAGACATACGATGGCACTGGCAACAGATGGAAAACTCTATGGTTGGGGTTGGAATAAGGTCGGATATCTAGTTCTTTTTTATGTTGCCAGAACATTATCATGTCACGCCAACTAGCTTCAAAGAACTCTTTGCATTTTTTATTAAATTCTTCATCTTTTATAATATGCCTCAAGTATACATTGACACTCAACCCATATTGGTTATGTGACTTCACTTTTTATAGTATATGGCTCTAGTTCTCATCTTAATAATAATTCTTAAATCAGAACTTTCATGTTCTTTGGAACTATTTTAAATGTATAGCTATACTTCTCTGCCTCGCAGTTTGGACAACTTGGCGTTGGCGACAATATAGACCATTGCTCACCCGTACAAGTCACATTTCCACTTGATCAGGCATATATTAATTTCTTGTTCCTCAATTCCTTCAATATTCACTGGTTCAACTTTTCACCCTGCAATTTTCCTGAACTCTTTCCACAGTGAAGCTTTACTTCAAATTCTCTTTTTATTAACTTTTCCTATTCTACTTGATCATTGCAGAAAGTTGAGAAAATCTCATGCGGTTGGAGGCATACCCTTGCTGTCACTGAAAGGCAAAATGTCTTCTCGTGGGGAAGGGGTACTAATGGTCAACTCGGCCATGGCGACTCTGTTGACTTGTAATATCATATCATCCACTCTTCTATTAACTTATGTTCCGTTGCTAACATTTTCATAACTTAACAAAATGAATTGAATCTTGAAATTCATAGCTACCATGTGAAATTTGTAGAAATGTTCCAAAAATTTTAGTGGCCTTAAGTAGAGATGGATCAAGTGGACAACACTTAGAAATCTCAAAAGTGGACGCATCATCAGGTGCCGTATGCACTTCCTGTTTTGTACCTCATTGTATATAATCTTTTCATCCATTGCATAATCTTGTAGTAACCAAAGTTTTTTCGTCAGAAAAATCTTGGGTTTCCCCAACAGAGAGATATGCAGTTGTTCCTGATGAAAATGTAAGTCACATGAATATCTTTCTGGTGTTAAATTACCTGGAACTGCATTGGTCATAAAAGTGTAGAAATCCTATTTCACACTATAACACATGGAAGAAAAATGCACCAACTGGATACACAATCGAAAATCCTCGAGTTTCTTGGACGATGAAAAAAAATAGTTTCTGAGGGAGTATTATTCCTGCGCAGGTTCAAGCACAGCAAGCTGGATTATTTGGCCACAACATACGTGACGTAAATGTCCCTGCCTACGACGTGAAGAGAATGAAGATATCAGATAACCAAAACTTGTGAATCAAACTCCATCCTTCTTAGTGGATGTAGCAAATGCTGGCTGTTTGTAATAATTAGAGATGGAAGTTATCTGCTAAAAGCTGTATTTTCAGCATGTAATGAATAATCAAGTGTTGTCAAGTTGGAATAAATTATGGTGTGAAGTGAAGAGAAATCAATGGTGAGCTGTAGTTTTATGCATTGATTAAACTGTTCAATTGGTGTTCTTATTGGCACAAGAAATTAGAAATATAATTTTAGTTGAAAATAGTCGAGACATTAGTGAAATGGATCTTTGTTACGGTGAATTCGAGAGGGACTTCAAAATTTAATAATCTATGTTAAGCATTGGAAGTGTTTCTCAATATTAAATTTTACTTTTACATGGTGGTTTGATATAATTTATTTGATCAAAATTGTAGAGTCCAATTGATCATATTGGAGAGCCACTAGAAATCATGCTGTTGTACATAATTTAAAATTATAAAAGGAAATAATCAAATTAGATATGGGTTGGTAAAAGTATATATTGTTAATTGACTTATGATTACTCACATTCTATAAAAATATTACTTTTACATCAAAAATAATATTTTTTTAATCCAAATAAGAATCAGATCGACTAATCTCATAAATATAAATATGTCAGACCGTCCCACAACAACGTAATTATATTACTGCAATATATGGCTAAAGAAACAATCCCATCACCTACAATATCATGTACAACAATTAAAAATATCGTACAAAATACGATGTGAAATGTGAACAACTAATGATAGAGAAGATTCCATAAATTGACCCCATTTTGCTGCATGAAAAGATTAGAACAAAATTTGCTCAAAAAAAAAGAAGATTAGAACAAAATCTAGACGAAAGAACCATGAAACGATAATGTGAGCTAAATTATATTATACGATTAAATAATACAAGAAATCCAATATTTAAATTGTCAACAGACAAAATTTATAGAGTACACGACTTACTACAGTTTAAGAGTTGGTATTCTAAAAATGTATAATACGAATTTAAATATATTTTTTAATTTTTTATTTCATGTACTAAGTCTTCAAAAATCACAACTCACTCTAATTTAATATTTTAAAATTTTATAATTAGAATTTAAATACTTTCCAATTTTGGATTCCATGTATCACGTCTGCCATAAACTAATCTTGTTATGTCTTGTACCCACTGTTCTACTTGATATTTGATCTTCTATTTGTTCATACATTGTTTTTCAGATATTAGTTGATTGTATATTTCATATCGTGCAAAATCGATGGAATTATAACTGATGATCGATTCAAGATTCCTATTGTTTGCTTTAGAAATCAGATCATACATTTGATACGATTTCGTGTTTGACATGTCCGTGCAAATTTTTGTGATAAAGAAATAGAAAAAAGTACGTTTAAAAGATAAATGAAATTACGATCTTTAAAAATAAGGCAGATTTTTATTCTTATGACGATTGATCAACTACATGTATATTGTTCATCTCATATTTCAGAAGATCTTACTCACAAACATCAATCAAATGAGATTTCGAAAAATTTGAAGAATTTAACATTTAAATGTTATATAGCTCAAGCCTTAGTAAGGCGCATCCTCATTGCCTCGATCCTTCAGTTAGCTTGCCAAAACAATTACTGGAAACTATTCCATAATCTATAAAGAAATAAGTAAGGCGACACTTTTATTAAGATGTTTGGGTACATAAACCGCCATCAGTCCAGGAGAGAAGCAAGCTACCTTTCTTTGATCCACCTTCCCGGGCAGGGAAGAGACCACATATGGCATCTGTTACAGGTACAGAGGCGACGAGGGGTGCTAACCCGGCCACCCAATCCAACAGGTCAGGGGCGGGCTCTTATCTTAGGAGAGTAGCTAGACTGTATTTCCACTTCTGTACTCCAATTTACAGAAGGCTAATTAATATTGTATATAGGTTTATTTATAATTTCATGTATGTACAAAGTTTATTTCTTTCTATTTTAAAAACAAAAATGGAACTAGATAATTGCGCCGATCTATTATATTACTTGTACTAATCGCGTCATCAACTTCAAGAATCAAAAATCAGTGTCAAAAATGTTTAACATGCCCACTTTCTTAGAAACTTTGCCCCCTAGAAGTCATTGGCCTTTGCTCTGTTTTCTTTCACAAGTTTGAATAGTTAAGTTGAAGTCATGAGATTGATAGATTTGAGACGATGTATTTCAAATTTATTGTTTTTTAATTCTTTGATTTGTGTGGATCGACGAAATTCAAATGAATTTTAAATACATTTTTATATCAAATGAAAAGATTTTAATAATAATTACAGTGAACTTCCAAGACAACATAATGGATTTTTAATTTTGTTATTAAAAAAGTTTAAATAACTAACTGAAGTCGAGCGCCTTCCAACTTTTGTTCTTGGTACAAAGTCGCGTTTTTTAACTAGCGTTTTCCTTGCTTTTCATTCATTTCCCTTCTGGATGTTTCAACTTCGAAGAACTAAAGTTGGGTTTCTGACCTTATTTCTCGAGTGAAGATGTTTCCGCTGAAACTCGTGAGATCCATAGTGTTCGGTGACAACCCTCTTCTTCCAAGCCAAAACCGTTATTTTCTTCAAAATTCCAATCTTGATAATATTGGTGGTGATCCCAGTTCAGCGCATTCGAGAAATAGAATCCCATTGATGCTTTTTGTTCCAACACAAGAACTGGTTAAAGATATTTACAGATTGGCCAAGATTGCCAGAGACATTGGGATGGATCTCAACTTTAATCCGTCTATCTCTCACGTAATCTGTTCACGGCCATCACAATCACCACCACCATCTCAATCCTCCTCTTCCCCCTCGTCATCATCCTCATCATGTGCATCGACATCATCATCGTCACATTGTTGGTCATTGGCAAATTATAGTGTTCCACTACCGTTTCCCTCTTTCGCAACTGCATCCGTCTCCCACCTTCGCCTCCTCGCCAAATCTCTCTAAAGGCTGTTTCAAGTTGGTTTTCTTAAAAAATGATTGCGGCCCGCTTGAAAAAAGTCGAGCCTTTGAGCAATAGAAATTGGCACTGCACCTCACTCTCACTGATTTTTACACGCACAGGTGAAAAAATAGAGTCGATGGATGGATTTTCTAAGACGTTTCTTGGGATGGGATGGACCCTTTTCAAGATTAATAATAATGGAAATTCTTCCCAAAATTCTTTGAACAGGGAAGTTTACTTGTATAGGAAGGCAGATTTGAATAGACTTTGTATTGCCAAACAGCAGCGGAGTGTAAATGGGGATTCTCGGGAGAGTTGCAGAGAGGGAGTTGAGGCTGCCGCTGTTGGATTTCAGAAATGCACCTCTAAGAATTCTGCAGTACATTCTTCTCATGACTGATAATATCTTCTATCTTCCTAGACTAACTAGGTTAGTGGGTTATTTTGTGTTCACAGTTCTTTGGTTTCTGTTGCCTCCTTATTTATATGCTGGTATATTTTATATCTGCCTATTACCATGTTTATGGTGGTGATTTGCATGCAGCCGTGACTAAAGTCGGTTAGATTTCAATAACAATAATGAAATATAGGTGACATGTAATCTTCAACTTCCATAAACAAATACATTACTAGATTCTATATTTACTAATACACAAATACAAAGGAATGCATTTAACTCGAAGGAAAAAGGGGAAATGCGACAACGGGCTAATGAAGATCACTTTGCATGAGCGTCATGCGCTCGCGAAGCCCATATCCCAAACACTAGAAACCAAAAAACAAACAGGATTGCCCAGTAACGTGCAGGCCCATATTTGATTCGTGTCAGCAAAAACTGCAGAGTGCAGATGTAAGAAGAGAGAATGTTTATCAGTTTGAAGACACGAAAACTGCTGAACTACCAACAATCGATGCAAAGCTGTAAAATGAAATTTTTGACAAATACATGGAGATAGGAATACCCATTGCCATATTTTTTTGCTATGATAAAGATTTTTTGAATCTACCGGCCTTGTTCAGGCGCTCAATTATTGCAAACGGCAGTATTAACTGAACATATTCATTCCCAATATAATTTTACAAAAGTTGTATATTCGGAAACTATGTACATGTCAACGGAGCCTAAAAGCAAATTTAACACGCTAGTCCGATGGAGTACTCATATGCAGTACCAGATCATTTTTAACCTGATCAAGCTTTGGATAAGAAGAAAGTAAGCATGCCACAATGATCCCATATTTTAAGGGTTCAAATGAAGGGACAGGGAGGTAATAACATTCGGACAACTAATTACATTAGCATTATTGAACTTTTATCAAGCATTCTCCCACATACATAGCATAAACCAAAGTACCATTTTTGGGAGTAAAAGTAATGATATTGTCTTTTCTTTTTAAATTTTTGATTCGATCATTCCTTTTGTTTTCATCGTTTGGCCAGAGGATAACTGCAGAATAATGAATATATCTCAAACGTAATGCATTTTAATGACTCCTCAAAGAGTAACTTTATTCAAGGGAATCCTAGGTATATGGACTTACAAAACGAAAGAAAACCACCACTGTCAATGCACAGATGCCTCCGAGAAGAATATGAAGGCCATTTTTGGCAGTTTTCTGCAAAATAATAGACAGAAAAGAGAAAGAAGGCGGTCAGCTTGAATTTTCATTGGCAGAGATTAACAAAATCCAATAGAGAGCTAACATGACAAGCAGAATTAGCACCATTCATAAATCACAAAAATTGTTTTGCCCCAGCTGACTCGTTTTGAATTTTGATACGTCAAATAGTTTTCGAAAAAATGTAGGAAAATTAAGCATCAGGCGTCTTAGAGTTGATGGAAAAATCTTAAATGCCAAAAGAAAATTTAAATAGCACTTTGGCTTGATGAAGTTCACACCATTGTTTGTGTCCGACTGATTGCACAGGCAAAAACTAATTTATCAGGTAGTCGGACTTACAGAGATACCTGCCCACAAACCTATCAGCATATCACACAATGAATGAAACTAGAATTTTAACCTCTGAATTGAGTATTAGTAGTCGTCAGGTGTAACAGTGAAAACTACTCAGTTAAAGTATAAGATGTACACACATACACATGCATACAACCATTAGACTCGGAGTTCTAAAGCATGCCCACTTGATCGTGTAATTAGCATCGCAAGTAGATGTAGCAATTAGAATCAGAGTATGGTGCAGGAAAAAAAAGTAACATAAAGAAATAGACATAGGTTTGCAGAACCCTATTTAAGTACAGTCACTCCACCGATTACCTTTCCAACATGAGGAGCAATGAGCCATGCAAGTGTCACAGTCAGTAGGCCGGTAGCAAGCAGGATCCCAGTACCTTCTACAGCCCATTTAGTAGCAGTATTTGTAGTAGAGGCATCTTCTTCCACAACTACATTAGAAGCTGCAGGCTGTTCGCTGACCACCTGAGATGTAGTGATAGAGTAGCTATTATGAGGATTGAACCACAGAGAAATTTCACTTAACCTTTGCCTTCGAATAGCAGCAACAGCATCAGGATCCACTCCCAAATGTGTTTGGGATGGTGCAGGATTAGGCTGCCCATTAGCAACTCTTTCCATTAGAGCTTCATATTTTTTTAAAGAAACCAATATCCTTTTCAAATCCGCCGATTTTACATTTTTTGACACAGATCCACAAATTTCACACACTGTTGATCCATGGTTGATAAACCACTTGAGTGCACAAGCATAATGCGCTAGGGCAAGGTCATTTTTGCAAGAACATCCAAGTTCAATGAGTTTGTCATGAAAGTCATCAACACCCATATCAACATCAGCTGTACAGATAAAAACCTCCCCACTTGGGCTAATAAATTCAACCAACTCAGACCCTTTTAAATCGTTTATGCAGGAGCGATTATTTTCAGTATTTTTGAAGGAAACTTTCAGATTAGATTTCACCTCCTCGTTGACATCATTTAGCTCATGTTGCGGAGGGGAAATGCCCAAAAATTCTAGTGCAATACTTCCCCTTCTGTCTGGTTCAACACATTGACAAACTCGACAAGTTCCTAAACCTACATCCTTGTCTATTCTATGATTGGAACCACTGTCCCTCGGTTCCTCATTCTCAATTGGCAAACAAAATTCCGTACCACCTTCGCCTGATGGACCGGACATTACTTCATCTGCAACCTTACAAGAGGTTGTCCAAATAACACATCTTAATCCCTTTCCCTACCAGTGTGATCTTATAATAAAAAATGTGGATAAAGGTTAACTCTGCTTCTCACATATATCACTGCATAGGAAATCACCAAAGTCCAGTCCAAACAAAGTTTTTTACAATTTCATGCAAACGAAACAGATAATATTAGATATGCTTCCATGTAGGTTTCCACATAGAAACATTCTTCAAGCTCAATTCAGCACAACGATACTGAACTTTTGTCGTAACTTGGAAATGACACGAAGTTCCTACAACTCAAAAACTTCTGAAACATTTGCAGTATATCAGCGAGGAAAGATATCTTTCAAACTTAGCAAACAACTTCATCCAAAGAGGAAGTTTCTTCGGATTCGAAGAATTGGAACATCAAGATCTCTTCCACATTAAGAACAAAATTAAGGTACGGCCCAAAAAGTACACTCTCTTAGTTCTAAAACCCTAGTTGATTTTAATAGTTCACAGAGAGATGACATATATTGTTGCATGCAGAACACTTCAGCACCAAGCTCCCAGGATCAAACTCTTTGAAAAAAAGGACCATCAAGGACTGTTCAGAATGGGAAAGGAATTTGTAAATTATAAAAAATTTACCATTAGTGCTGCCAGGCATGCAACTAAAAAAATGTCTTACACAACAAATCTAAGGCCAAAAATTCTAACGTTCTTTTCAATAGCTAAAGATCCAGGGAAAAAGTATAACTTAAATAAGCAATTTATAATAACAAATCAATTTGAAAGACATGCAAATGGTCCAACCATACTGATGCATTGATTCCACCGTAAACATTTAAAAGTGAAGATATCACTTTGATGGCATAGACAACTTCCAACATCAGTAACTTTCCTTCTTTATTACTGAATTTGTAAATCATCAAATAGATTCAGCAGCTTCAGACGATAACTGTCTTAAATTCGGACCAAAACCTACCTCTTCACCAGAACTATAACAGACGTTAGGTGTAGCTCAAACCTTTTAGCCATTTAGTCATTTAGGCACCAGATTTTAATATATGCCAATATACCAAAAGGTTAGAAAGGAGCGACAGTGATGGAATCCAAATATTTCAAACCTCACAACATATTAATCATCGTGTTTCAGTTGTACTCTCACATCCATAATCATACAGGATAGCCAGGGACAATTTTTGCTTATACGAAGCTAACAATCTTTATAATGGCTAGTTCGGTGCTCAAATAGCAATACAATGGCTACTTTGCAATCGCATCCATTGTATCTTTGATGGGACCAAAGTGCCAAACCTACAGAAACACTCCAACCACAAAGTGAAACCACTTGGTCCTATTTAAGTAAGATGGTATCTGATATCTAGACTCATTTAAAAGAATGGGACAGTGTTAGAATAAACTCATCTAATCCACTTAATTTGGTTACCAGGAGAAGCTCAAGTGCGACAGCACAAACACCTTGACATGTTTCCCCACCATAAAACTGGAATCTTCTCTAAATTCTAGAAGTAACTACAAACAAAAAAAATCCATGAAACTAAATCTTAAAACAAAAAGGCTGACAAAGAACTGAATGCAACCTACGGAGGAATTTACCCAGTAGATGATGACTGATAATAACAATTTAGCAGCATAAACTCACCGTCTTATTCCAAGAATCATAATTGCCTCATTTCGATTAAATCAAGCCTCGATTGCTCAAGACACATCAAGAAAATATTCTCCATGAGTACAAAGTAAGCATACAGGAAAAAAAATCATGGACACTACCATGAAACGCCAAATGAAACCAGCCCAGATACACAAAAAAAGTGGGAAAATGAAAAGCGAGAGAATGAAGGAACTTTCGCAAATTCAGTAAAGGCTTAAAGCAGATGGCAGATGCGTGGAAGTGAGTAGATGAGTGGCCAAGCAGAGCGGCCAGCTTCTTTCTTCCCACATTACCACGAATTAATTTTGTGAAAATATTATTTTTTATTTTAAAATTATTATTTATTATTATAAATATGAAAAAAAATTGATCTTCTCATATAATTTTTGAATTTTTTGTTGAGCATAACTCTTGTAGACGACCTCACGAATCTTTATATGTGAGACGAATCAATTCTACCGATATTCACAATAAAAAATAATACTGCTAGCATAAAAAGTAATACCTTCTCATGGATGACCCAAATTAGAGATCCAAATAAGAGATCCGTCTCACAAAATACGACCCGTGAGACCGTCTCCCACAAATTTTTGCTTTTTTTATTAGCTAAAAGATTTGCTAAAGATGTGGTTTCTTATTTTATTTTTGCAAATGTATTTGATTAATTATATAAATAAGTATTTATTTTTTTAATAATGAAATTTATATTTTAATTATGTAACATAATTTATGACACTAAAATAATGTTTTGGTATCTCTTTTTTAACATTGAATATCAAAATATTGTAAAAACATAAATATATTATATTTATATCATGTAAAATATTCGTTTATTATGACGTAACATAGGTTTCTCATCGATGAGTAATTATAAAACAAGAGACCGGTCTATTTGGTAAATGGTTAGCATGATTCTAAGGAAATAGAAAAAAGTGGAAAAATCCTTTTAAGATGGCTATAATAAAATCTTGTGCAATAAATTATCTACTTAAACCAAAAGTAATGAAGCTAATTTTGGAAAATAACAGGAATAATTGACTTGAAAAAAAAAATAATAATGTCTTCAATGTGATAATCTTATTAAATTTGAATGATTTGACAAAGTCATATACATAAGATGCCAGGCATCGATGGGAAAATCACACCAAAATCCCATTTAATAAAAAATAAAATAAATGAAAACACTCTAGTATAAAATTAATTGTATTTTTTTCTAAAAAAAATCAGGTATACATCCATGAAAATTAGGTAAGGGTGCATTAGTTTTCTTTTAAAACGAGAGCAAAATGTGCTTGATTCCGAGACCGGGCTTGTAGCCCAGTGGTCTCACCCCTGTCGGAATAGCCGGTTTTTCCGGATTCGATCCTCCTCCTCGCTTGAGTTGTAATAAAAAAAATGTGCTTGATTCCTTGAAAAATAGAAGATATATTAGTTTATTAATATTTTTTAAAAGTAATTTTTTTATAAACTTTGCACTGTCTCGGTGCAATAAGCCTAATATCGACTTGTTTTACGATTTAAAATATTCGAATACATTGTTATTATATGTGATTTTTGTTAAATGATTAATATTTAATCCAATATATAATCTCATTGAAGACTAATCAATTTTTTTTTACCAAGTTTATAATTTTAGTCACCTGAAATTATATAGGTCAGTTTGTGGACCAAGGTCAAGAACCGATGCCACCCCCACACCATCGATTTTTTGTAAAAAAAATTATATTTGGAAAAGAGATTTGTTGATAACATAAAAATCTATATCGAATTGTAGATCAATTTTATATGATTAGATATGATTCAATCAAATCGATCCATAAAAATATTAATTTTTTATATCTAAAATTTATTTATTTTTTATTAATTATATTTCGAAAAAATAATATATAATATTTTATTAATGTAATATAACAATTTATTCTAAAGCTTAAACCATCTGTCCCACTGACGATTTTCCACGTTCCAATAGTCCAATAAAAAGACTTCTATACATAATTAGGTCTCCCGAAAATTCAGAATGTCGAACGAATATAATTCATATGGAAAGTATAATATTATGTACTGAATTAATCAAATTTTCTCAATAATATAAATATTTTATAATAATTGTGGGAATAGGAATAATAAAATTACCAAATAAATCGGACAAGAGTCAAAAATAAAATCTTGACTATAAATACCATGAAATCCATTTTACTTATTATTATATATATATTTATATTGCATCTTCCCTACGAATATTCAAAATCTCTACGTCCCTTTATCCAATCATCTACGTCCACGTCATCAATACTGACACGTGGGTTTCTTCCGTGCCAACTCTATATAACAGTCTCCCACTGTCATGAAATTTCCATTCCTCGTCTTCCCCACATTCTCACGCAAGAATTGCCCGTGGAATTGACAAATAAGGTGGTGGTGATGGAGGCTAGGGTTTGGGCTTGGGTTTTATTTATGTCGTTGGTGGTGCTTTTGTGCTCGTCTCCGGCGGCGGCGGAGGTGGAGGCGGAGGCGGAGGTGGAAGTGGAAAAAGTTTTGACTCTGGACCACTCGAATTTCTCGGACGTCGTAGCGGGACACGATTTCATCGTCGTCGAGTTCTACGCTCCTTGGTATATCATACGCGTGGATGTGTTTTTGTTTGTGTTTCTTATATTGATCTTGATTATTGTTTTTCGTTGTTTATGTAATCGGATCTTGCATCGTTTTTGACTATGTGGAGAAAAGAGGTTAACTTTGTTGTTTTTTTTATCGGAAGAAAAAGTAATTCAGCGATAGATCACTTTTCTGTTTGTTCACTGATGATTTGTACATTTTTTTTTGTTTGTCATTACTATGAGTACAAATTTTTTCAGTGAGAGTTCAGTAAAAAATTGTCTGTAAGGTCGCTTGTTCTTTGTAATCTCAAAAACTGAAGTTGTGTTTAAATATCTTTATCTTCTCCCTTTATAATGGCAAGGGATCTTTATCTTAATTTTGTTCGAGCAGAAATCATATATACATATTTTGGGACCCATTTTGATTTTTCAACGTTAGCTTTTGGTATTTTCCGGGCTGATGCTTGTATCTGTGTGCTTTGATTACATGTTCATAATCGTTTCCTTTCTTCGCTTCTGTAACAGGTGTGGACATTGTAAGGCTCTTGCACCGGAGGTAATTACTTCTGCTGTTGCACTTTTTTTTTGCCTCCTGTTTTCTATTTTTTATGCCTAATTTTTAGCTAATTTTTATAATGTCTTCTTGTTGATCACCTTTTTTCAGTATGAAAAAGCAGCATCTGCTTTGAGCAGCCATGAGCCCCCCATTGTCCTTGCTAAAATCGATGCCAGTGAGGAATCAAATAGGGAATTGGCCACTGAATACCAAATCCAGGGTTTTCCTACCATTAAAATCTTAAGAAATGGTGGGAAAAGCATTCAAGAGTATAAAGGCCCGCGTGAGGCAGATGGCATTGTTGGTTATTTGAAGAAACAAGTTGGTCCTGCATCTACTGAAATTAATTCAGTGGGAGATGCTGGAAGTCTTATCGATGACGAGAGTGTTTTCATTGTATATCCCTTTTCCTTAAAAGCATCTTTTTTCGGAGTTAACGATCCAATCCTTATAAGTTTGTTAATGTCGTCTACTAGGTCGGGGTGTTTCCAAAATTTTCTGGGGAGGAATTTGAGAATTTCACGGCTTTATCTGAGAAGCTGCGCTCTGATTATGCATTTGGTCATACTCTGTCCTCTAAATTCATTCCGCGGGGTGAATCCGTCAGCAAGCCAACTCTTCGCTTGCTTAAGCCATTTGATGAACTAGTCGTTGATTTCCAGGTAATTCTTATGCAGTACTTCCTGTAAACGATTTTTCGCCGGACTTTCATTAGAGTTCCTCAATGGTGAACTATTCTTTCAATCACGGTTTGCAGGATTTTCAAGTTGATGCTATGGAGAAATTCATTGAAGAATCTACCATTCCAATTGTAACTCTCTGGACTAGTGATCCAAAAAGTCACACCTATGTTAGCAAATTCTTCAACGGTGGCAACGACAAGGTAAACTTCTTTTTTTTTTTTATAGCGGCTTGATAATTGATAATATGCATGAAATTTTTTCCTCGATGTGGCTGACTTAGAAAATCTCTCTAATACTTGAATGTTATTGTTGTAAGCATCAACGGGGTAATAGTGTGTAATAATTTATCCACGTGCTAATTCACTTGTCCTGGAAGCATCTTCTACTGCTTCAGATCAATTTCTGGACATTACCGAAGGTTTTATGTTTATCGAAAATTGATATTATGTGCACAGGCCATGCTGTTTGTGAACATCAGTACAGAGCATGATGCTTTCCAGTCAATCTACAAGGATGTTGCTGCCTCATACAAAGGAAAAGGCATAAGTTTTCTGTTGGGGGACATTGATGCTGGTCAAGGAGCTTTCGAGGTGGTCACTCTGTCCATACACATTTTGGCTCTCCTTTTCTTCTTACATAAGCAGTTAAAGATTAAATGTATTTATCATCATATTCTTGATGGCAGTACTTTGGACTTAAGTTGGAGCACGCACCTTTGCTTATCATACAGAAAGCCAAGGGACAGAAGTATCTCAACGCAAACATAAAGCCCGATCAAATTGGGTCATGGGTGAAAGATTATGCGGTATTTATTTTGGCTTTTGGTGGTAGCCTATAGTGATAGAAATCTGTTTTGGATTGGGGATCTCCACCTCCTCGCATATATATCATTAAATCAATCGTTGAATTAATGCTTGTGTTTTTTTTCCTTCCAATGCTGACAGAATGGGCTAGTGAAGCCTTTCATCAAATCAGAGCCTATCCCTGAAGTCAATGATGAACCAGTCAAGGTGGTTGTTACCGCCAGTCTAGAGGACATGGTTTTCAATTCTGGAAAGAATGGTTTGTATATGACCTTTTAATTATCGGCATCTAAATTGATTTTCATACCTCTATAGTTTCATACTAGCTCTGCTACTCAGTATTTGGTCTTTAAAAAGAAATTCGAAAAATTTATCATCTAATTCTGTCACTCGGGTTTGATTCATGAAGAAATAGCTTCTTTGATAGTTTGAACACTAACTAATCTCCTGGGAAAATAAAGAATACCTTTGAGCAATAATTGAGCAATTTTCCGTTGTCGGAAATCATCATTATCTTAAGGTTTTTAATACAGTTCTGCTCGAGTTTTATGCACCCTGGTGTGGGCACTGCCAGAAGCTGGCGCCAATTTTGGAAGAAGTTGCTATTTCGTTTGAGAAGGATTCTGATGTTTTGATTGCTAAATTAGTAAGATCCCCCGTCTTCCTGACCTTTTCTTCCAAGCATGCAGTAGTGTAATGGTTTCATGCATGATTTCACTGACTCACTGGCAGTCACTTGCCAATATACCATGGGAAAATTTGGTGGTTTCAATTAAAGTTTTTTTAAGTTCATTTAGACTCGATATGAAAAATGTGTTTCACACTTGCTCGTTCTGTAAACACTTCCTACATTTCTCCACCCTTTTAAATGGCGAAGATAGTTCAATGTCAACTAAAATCGATTCATTTATGGTGTCTCTTCTCAGGATGCAACTGTTAATGATGTCCCAAATGACTCCTTTGAAGTTCGAGGATTCCCTACTATTTACTTCAGATCAGCAAGTGGTAACCTGTCGCAATATGACGGGGATAGAACAAAAGAGGACATCATACAGTTTATTCAAAAGAATAGGGATAAGCCTGCCGGATCAATCTCCACTGAATCAGAGACTATCAAATCTGAGTCAACAAAAGAAGCTTCTGTCAAGGATGAGTTATGAGAAGGTATCACTTTAAACTTTAAATTTATGCTTCTTCTGTAAACTTGGCGGCTCGTGTTTTGCTTCTGCAGCAAAACCAAAAGCACATAATGTTTTGCTTCTGCAGCAAACTCGTTCCTCATTAAGCAAGCAATGCATTTTCAGTAGAAAAAACATTAAATTTCACTATGGTAGTTCTGGACTCCGTTTGTTTTGAGAATTTGATTAATTCTGAAGGAAGTTCTTGTATTTGAAATCTTAGGCTATCTTGACGCCGGGGTTTGCCAAGACGAGGACTATACCACAGGGGGGCGGAGTGATGTCTTTGTTCGGCGGATTCCTTCTGTTTTAAATAAAATGGTATGAGCTAAGTAGTTGTATTGCTAGTGGAAGTTAGAAGTTAGAACTACGGTGTTCTCTGGTTAACCATCATGTACCATCTCTGTAATGGGACATAATTTATCATCAATTTTCAGATTATTCCATCATAAAGAAACTCTATGTATCCTCGAATTTTTATCGGATCTTAAAATAGAAGGCTTATTTTATTAGAAAAAAGGTTTATGTTAACCACTACTCGACCAAGATGAAATCCGGGCAGAGGACCATTCAAAAGACAACATAGTTTCACATGGCAAATATAGTTTCACGTTACTGGGTTATAAGTGCTATTCAAAAACCAAGATCTCCGTATTCGCCAAAACAGTAGAACGGCAACCCAATACTCCATCTGGAAACAACTTCGACAACTACATTCTGCAGTAGATTATTACCATTCTAGGCCCGCCAATCCATAGGAAAGCATCCTCAAGACTACTTCTCCACGAGGGGTTAAACATCGACAGCACGTCGAGTTTCGCCCATATCGATTTAGCCTTGTAGTAATGCTCGTAATCCTATATCACACGTTCGATAAATGGCGTAGGATCCTCTCGTCGTCCCTTCTCCCGTTCCTGTTGGGTTATTTCTCCCCCGCCCTCGCTGCTCGTACTCCCTCAAGGCGGAGACAAGTTCTTCAAGATGCTTACTTTGTTCGACGAGCCAACACTCGAAGAACTTGTGGAAATTATCGCATTCTTGGGTTATGTTTCTGAGTGCATTCTCCACGTATACTCTGCTATTGGTCGGAAATGACATGGCGGCGGGTGAAGTCTAAAGGTACAGGCATACAGCTGGTTCTTTGCCAACCACTTGGTGGACATACCCCCCTCGAGGAAACCATTCCTCGAGCATTTGCAATAAGCGGCGAGGGATCCATTACTTATGCAATAAGATGCAGTAAGGTAAGAATGTGGATCACTTGGTTTCTTGAGTTTAATTCATTGCACGCCAGTTTTTCAATAGAAAAGAGGGGTCCGGAGTTATATGATTTTCTGATATCAAGAAGGTCTAATCATTGTAATTATTCAGAACAGCGGTGTTCGGTGCTGATACAAATTGTAAAATCGATATATACCTTATTAATTTAAAAGGAATTTTGCGATTTTCATATTTAGTATTAATTTCTCTATTAAAAAATCCATTTTAAAGTTGACTTTTTAATAATATTTTTAATACACGTGGAAAGTCGTTCCAGTCTATGGAACGGAAGAAGGGAGAGAGTATAATATTATACGTAAGTATTTTATGAGATGGTCTCATAAATTTTTTATGTGTGAGACGGATTAATGCTATCGATATTCACAATAAAAAGTAATACTCTTAGCATAAAAAAGTAATACTTTTTCATGGATGACTCAAATAAGAGATCCGTCTCACAAAATATGACTCGTGAGATCGTTTCAGTAATGTTATACGTACCATCAAATTTGTACAACAATTTTTAAAACATAAAAAATTCTATTTATCAAAATCTCATTATAAATTTAATGTAAAATCTCATTATATATAGATCGAAATTTATTTATTTAATATATCATAAAAATTAATAAAAAGTTATATGTTATAGTATTGAAATTTAAATTCTCGATGATGGAACTGGTGAATCAGCGCTGATATTCAGAGGAAAAGAGGAGAATAATTATTATTATCGAGGAAAATGAGTGGTCAAGAGGATCCTCCGGCTCCGAAACGCAATACTGCGGCTCAAAAGCGCCATTCGTCCGCCGTTAAGCCATCGGAGAACGGAACCGCTACCGATGGGTCCCACCCGAAGTCCACGTCGCCAACACAAGCGTAAGCTCCCCAAATTTGCTTTTTTATTTTATTATTATTTTGGGTTCATGTGTTGCATTTGCATGCTGCTTCAGATTTAAGAATTGATATGGATTATTGAATGTAGAAAGAGTAAAAATTGGATCTTGAAGGTGGGATTCTTCAGCTTGAGCTCAAACGGGATCACGTGATGTCTTAGAATTTTTTTGATCAAACGATGGTTCTTTCTTTCTTTCTTTTTCTTTTTACGGTATCAACGGATGTCCTAATAAGTTTATGCTACACGGGTTTAAATATTTCCCATATAAAAGATACTTCTTGGATCATCAACTGATTAGACGCATATCAAATAAAGTTTAAGCCGGATCCATGCATGTTACGTTATCCGAAGGCTTGAATTACACGTGGTATATTTCATCCCAAGTTGCAGTTATAGCCTGGGTTTTGATGCAGCTTGGTTTCCGGTTATGGAAGTCGACAGTGTACATGCATGCGAAAATGCCACGGTTTAGTCACTTCTGTGATGTTTGGGGAATTTTGTCAAAAAAAATTGGAACCCTGCTGTCAAATAGTTGAAATTTGTCAAATTTAAAAAATTTTGAATTTTTTCATGTTTGTGTGTTTTAATGAGTTACCATCCTTTTTTTTAAACAAAAACTTACTCTGGTGCAATTTTTTTCAACTAGTTTATTGCGACTCCATTTTCTTTTACTGCATGGTAGACTGTTGTTTACTAATCGCTTGTTGATTATGTACATTTATATATGTAGCACTGTTGCTGGGGAAAGGACGGTGAAGAAACTGAGGTTATCTAAGGCACTTACGATCCCTGAAGGGACCACTGTGTTAGATGCCTGTAAGAGGATGGCGGCGAGGCGTGTCGATGCTGTGCTACTTACTGATGCTAATGGCCTTCTTTCGGGAATTCTAACTGATAAGGTCCTAATGTAACCAGCATTGAATTTACGAGTACTCTGTTCATATATTTCCTTAGGTTGGGTTTTAATATGTAATTTGATATCACTGCAATGAAAATATTTTTCTGAAAGAAGGCAAATTATAATGCAATGCCGCTGAAGTACTGCAATTTTTTGTCATGTAACTAATCATCTTTCCGCAGCTAAAAATTTTAGTGATATGCTGCGTTTTATCGTGACCATGGTTTTTTATATTCTAATGTTAGTCTTTTGTGCATAGGATATTGTGACTAAGGTCATAGCTGAGGAGTTGAGACCAGAGCAGACAATGGTTTCAAAAGTGATGACAAGGAACCCAATATTTGTGAATTCAGATACGTTGGCTATTGATGCTCTTCAGAAGATGGTGCAAGGTTGCTTTTTCTGTGCAATTTGTTTAGCTTGTTGGATTCTTCATGCACCCAGCTTGCCTTGGTTGTTAGTAAAAAACAAAAAAAAAATCTGAAGCTTTATGGCCGGACAATCTACTTAAACAACTGACATGATGCCCAAAGAACTGGCAGCTTTAGCAGAATAATTCTACTGTACTAGATTGGGGCTCTACGAAAGCTGCTTCAGCTGCACAAAGGTTTTATTGTAATATAGTAAAGAAGGCAAAAGACAATCTTGCTCAGCGATGGGAAATCTGTAATTGTATGGGATAAAATATGATGTTTAGACTTATCACGAGATAAAAATGCCTTTCTTAATCACATCGTAATGGTGCTGCTCTAACTTGTATGTTTGTCTTACATCAATCTCTCAAATGTCATTCGTTGTTTCTATTTCTTCTAGAACCCAAATTAGTTCCTTTTTTTGTAAAAAAAAAAATCTACTCTGCTTACATTTCTTATTCTATATGCCAAGTTTTTATTTGTTAAGGTTCTTTTATTTTGTCTTTCTAGCTAGATTTATGAAAAATGTTATTCTTAGAATAATACATTCTTCTTCAACTTTGGATGTGCTTCAGTGATCTTGCTGATCTATTTCATTTTATGTCTTTATTCTTACGAGTTAATTCTAAGTACATTGCTTTGTCTTTTTCAACTTGTCCTTTATTCCTTCAATAGGGAAGTTCCGGCATCTTCCTGTTGTTGAGAATGGGGAAGTTATAGCTTTATTAGATATCACAAAATGCTTTTATGATGCCATATCAAGAATGGAGAAGGCTGCAGAGCAGGGAAGCGCCATTGCAGCGGCAGTTGAAGGAGTTGAACATCAATTTGGATGTGATTTCTCTGGTTAGTTTATAGGTTCGTATCTAATAGTATTAAAGTATCGATAATCACGTGTAAGGAAACTAATTATAGTTTACATGTCTATCGTTTCTGATATTGGCGCATAGAAAGGTTGACATGGATCTGAAAATAGCTGCTGCCATTTATCTCCATTTCTTGCAGTGAGTGTTAATCCTTAAATTGGAATTATGAATTGGTGATCATCAATGAAATAGCGTCTATTCTTTCTGTTGCAGGGTCATGTTCTCAATGTAAGAAAATGTTGATAAAGCAAAACTTAGAGTGCTACACGCCTTTACCTGTTTTTAGAATACGCTTATGACTATGGCTGAGTATATTTGATACACTACGAAGAAGCAGTTTGTCTGCTTGGGGTATTTGACTAAGTTATTTAATGGCTAATTAGGTTTATCATGTGGCAGTTGGCCAATGAACTCTGAATTTGGCATTGAGAAAATTAAGTCCAAGTTGTGAAGTCTGTGGCTGTTGAAACTTAAATTTACTTGGTCAAAGAACATGCACAGGTTCCAACAAACCCTTCCAAAAATATGGCGACGTCCTTGTTCTAGCCCATCATGAGAGCATTCACAAGTCTATAAATGTCCCAGTGTCACCCAGTTGGGATTCCTATGCAACATTTAAGGTTTTTGTAGATTTTGTTATTGACCGATGGAACAACCTTGTTCCTAGTTATCTAATCTTGTATTTGTTAGAGCTGAACTCCTTAACTGAAAGTATGAAATGTTTAAGCCCTTATCTCCCATTTAGAAGATAGTGTACCTAATGGAAACGATCCTATGATCATTTCACACTAACTTTTCCAACCATTTTGGAAATACAGTCATTTGTACTTCATAATTGTTAGTTTATACTGCACTACTTGTTTAATTTTCTTTTTGTCTGTTTCTATCACTACATCTGATGCTTGATCCCAAGATGACAGATATCGGTGTTTGAAATAATGTCCATTTAGTTTTGTAAGATCATCTCAAAGAACATTTTCTCACATCTTGTTAATTATGTTGCATTACTTGTCTGATATGTTTTTCTATTTCAATACCAACTTGATGTCGACAGAAGTTTCTTTGTTCTTTTCTTTCTTCTACATCTCTATGCCATTAGCTTTTGTAGAAACATTGAAGGAGCTCATGTTCAAGCCTTCTTTATCAACCATCATTTCCGAAAATCCTAGGTAGGATGGAACTTGTAGAGCATCCTTTTTTATCTCGTTGACACTGGGTTTGAAGTTACTAAGTACTAACTTCATATTATCACTTTTCAGGGTTGCAACATTATCTCCTTCAGATTCTGTTTATGATGCTGCTCAAAGGATGCAGGAATTTCATGTCAATTCTGTTCTTATAATGACAGGAGAAAAAGTTCAGGGAATACTAACGTATGCCTTTTTGTGTCACAAATAAAATTTGTTTTGTAACATTGGAGAAACATGTGGTGTAGATAATAATTGAACTGAGCTTTTTTTTTTATCATTCGTCGTAGTTACTTTTGGGTGTTTATCGCAGTTCAAGGGACATACTCAAGCGAGTTGTGGCTCAAAATCTCTCATCGGATCTCACCCTGGTGGAAAAGGTTAAAAGCTCATTTTAATAAAGTTGTATAATTTAAATAGTGTACTCTTTGTTTCACATCAAGTGACATACACAAGACTATCATAATATGTTACATGTATCATGAGAAACCTTTTGCTCCTTGGTTATAAATATATCAATGAGTGTAATGTAGAGTTAGTGAGGTCAAGTTTCTTTCCCGCTGGTTCTTCTGGTTTTTCAACTGGTGTCTTGTTTGTTACCCTTTTAAAATTAGTAACCGAAACACACGATGAACAAAAGACTCATATTTGAACTTCGGTTCATTGATTTTACTTTTTGCTTTCCTGAATTTTGTGGTTGAATTATTCTTGGAGTAAGTCCTTGATTGGGGACTCTTCTTATGTCGTCCGATAAAAAGTAATAGTTAATAGTGGAATGTGTTTCTTGAATGTATGTTTCTTTTGACTTATCCTGTTTTATGCTACTTCTCTTTCTCAAGGTAATGACCCAGAACCCTGAATGTGCAACTCTGGAGACTACAATTCTTGAAGCCGTGCGTGTAATGCATGATGGGAAATTTTTACATCTTCCAGTGGTGGACAAAGGTGATCACGTCTTTTCACGACAGTGATGTTATTGCCACCTTTGAGTTTTTAATATTATTTTTCTGTGTCAGATGGAGGTATTGCTGCATGCTTAGATGTGCTGCAAATAACTCATGCTGCAATTTCTTTGGTAAAGTTCTTCTCTCTTAATTGTGTGGAGTCATTGCTGTTTTCAGTGCATTTTATACCTTTTTTTCCTCAATGCCTCTGGAAAGCGGATATTTATAGTCATCTTGAATTTTAGAGCTCCTTGAATATGCTTACTTTTATCAATAGTGAGAACGCAATTTTAAAATGAGTACAAAATAGAATTGGTGAGCATGCTAACGTGTTAATATGCTCTCTCAGATTGTGTAGATAATAAAAAGTTATATCTTTTATGAAGGCGAACACCGGTTCTGGTGCTGCCAATGACATTGCAAACACAGTGATGCAAAAGTTCTGGGATTCAGCCCTAAGTTTAGAGCCACCAGATGATTATGACACTCACAGGTCTTCCTTTATGGTTTTGATTAAATCCGTTGTATGAATGACCCATAGGCATGACTGCTACACTTGTGTGTTTTTCATACAGTGAGATGTCAATGTCCCAATATATGGCATCAGATGGAATAGAACAAATAAAGCCTAGTTACACATCTCTCGGTCTTGGAAATTCATTTTCTTTCAAATTCGAGGATCAACAAGGACATGTACATCGATTGAATTCTGGTGAGTATGACAAATATATGAGTTGGCATTTGAGCTTCAATCTTGACAAAAATATAAAATTCATGCACTTGGATTTGTTGTGCATTGTCTCTTGTTTTAAGAAAGTCTTTCACTGTTCGGATGAGATATTTAATGTCATCTGTTAGCTGTGTAAACCAGAAAATTTGCTTTAGATCAGTTCTTTTTAAGTTGGATTGATAATTCTAATAATAGCAGTATCAAGTGGCGGTGGTCTGTCGGAGTTTTTAAGATTTCAATTAAATTAGAGAGTAAATGAAATTTATGGCATGTTGAAACGCAGAAGTAGGGCTTCTTGTTATAAGCGTGAGTTTTAGATGTTCTGTTTGTTCTTACTTTCCGTCCTGTTATTATTTTCTCCTGATTCAGGCGCAGATAATTTATATGAGCTTGTTTCTGCTATTATGCAAAGGGTGGGTGTGGATGAATCCTATGATCATGGTCGCCCTCAACTTTTGGTGAGGGCAAATGCGTTAAATGGTTCCCATAATTGTTTTGCTTTAAATAGTTCTTGATGTCCTCTTTTTAAATTCTTTTTTAGTATGAGGATGATGAAGGCGATAAAGTCTTGCTCACCATGGATGGAGATCTTGTTAATGCTGTTAACTATGCGAGATCAGCCGGACTAAAGGTGCGAGAATGGTACCTTCCCGGCTTCCCTGGAACATTTTGTAAAGAAATTCGTTGTCTAAAAAACTGAGAATGTAATCATAGTTCGATGATTTTTTGCTTCTTTGTTTGTTATTTAATCCTTTGAGTTATGCGTTAAGGTTATACCTCATAGTTGAACCAATCTGAAAATTTCCCAGGTTTTGAGGTTGCATGTGGATTACTCCAATGCAAGCGAGGGGAATCCCTCTTCTGATGCAGAAACTGCACAAAAAGCTGGAGCTATCGCTCTGCGCACCGGCATTTTTGCAGGGGCGATCGTTTTAACTGGTGTTTGCGTGTTGGTCTACCTGAAGCATGCTAAAAAGGTGACACTGTACTAGGGATGATTCAGCACTCATGCTAGTTGCTTGCCGGGGAAACAAGATGTGATGTGCCACTGTGTAAATAACAAGTTAAAGCAGGCAAAAAACTAGTGATTTCGTGTTCCAGAACTGCCATTGCAATAAGCACTTGGTCTGGGCTATGATTTGGAAACAACATCTACATGTTTCCATGAATTTTGGAATTGGATAACCAATATTTATTCTAATAGGAGATAATTTTTTAAGGAAAATTCAATAATCAAGGTTCTAATTATTTCTTTAAGTCGTTTAGCCACTTCTATATAGAGACAATGGTAAAATATGCAGAAACTTGCTTATACTTCATATAGGCACCAAACATACTTTTAAAATGTTGAACCATATACAACATAAAAAGAGAACTTTTATTATGATAATCACATTTTCTTGAGTTAATGATGTTGGGTTTGCTTATTATTGATTGAGTAGAAGGATTTTCTAATTTCATATGTAGATTTCTTTTCCCTAAAAACATAGTAGAGTTGATTTTTTATATTGCTGAGTGAGTCGGTTGTGTAAAGCTTAGAGTAGAGATTTCAAATTTTCTTATAAAAATCGTTTGTGTTTGAGTTAGTTTAAAATATTTGGTAGATTTATCAAATAAAATATGTGTGATTCTATAGTTTATTATCTATGCACTCAAAGTAACGAAATCGAAAAAATTAAAAAGCTTATGCATATAAATAACGTTAAATTTTCAATGAATTTAGATCCTCAACTGTGGTTGAAAACGTCGAAAACACAGCACAACATATGGTGTGGTACATTTTTATACAAGATGATCATCTGATGACTTCACGGCTAAAATTGAAAAATTGTTAGAGAAAGTGTAAAAATTAGTACAGCATAACGATCCAAATCCATTTCCAATTTTGATAACATTTCATATTTGGGCAATGGCGGGATGTGGACGTCTCTTTTAGAAGTCTAACCACCACCCGATACCTATGAGGCGTCCGGTTTCTGAGTTGGCGACTGTAATAAGCCGAGCGCTTATCACCTCATCAGATCACAAGGTGTCGTCGCAGGCGTGGACTCCCGCTCTGGAGCAAACCCTCCACAGACTCGGTTGCCGGGAATCACTCAGCCCGACGCTAGTGGCAAGGGTCATCGACCCGTTTCTCCTGCATCACCATTCTCTTGCGTTCGGATTCTTCAACTGGGCCTCCCAACAGCCGGGGTTTTCTCATACCTCCGCCACTTACCAATCAGTCCTCAAGTCCCTCTCCACTTCCCGGCAATTCAATTCAATCGACAAGGTTTTGAAGCAGGTCAGAGTTCACAAAGTCCCTCTTGAGCCGTCTGTTTATGGCTCGATCATCGCTTCGTTTGTTGCGGGGAAGAAAGTCCATATGGCATTTACGGTTTTCTGCGAATTTGTTCCCGACATTTTGTTGGTGGGACCAGAAATTTGTAACTCACTTCTCGCGGCTCTGGCTTCTGAAGGGAGTATGAAGAGTGCACGAAAAGTGTTTGATGAAATGATTCAGGGAGGTGTTGGATTGAGTACTCTTGGTTTTGGTGTTTTTGTGTGGTGGGTTTCTAGAAAAAATGGATTGGAGGAGGTTTTGAGTTTGTTAGATGAAGTCAGAAAGGTTGATTTTTCAGGGATTAATGGGTCAGTTATTGCATTGTTGGTGGTTCATGGATCGTGCATAGAGTTTAAAGGCAGAGATGCCGTTCATGCTTTGGAAGAGTTGAGGAAAAGAGAGTGTAAGCCTGATTTTATGGCTTACAGAGTTGCTGCTGAGATGTTGCGTGAGATGGGAAGTGTGGCAGATGTGCATATGGTTTTAAAGAAGAAACGTAAATTAGGAGTGGCTCCAAGGGGTGATGACTACAAAGAATTTATTTTTAGGTTGGTTTCAGAAAGATTGATCCGTGAAGCAAAGGAATTGGGGAAAGTAATTGTAGATGGGAACTTTCCAATCGAGGATGATGTCCTCAACGTCTTAATAGGATCTGTATCAACTGTCGACCCTCTGTGTGCTGTCTCGTTTTTAAAGTTCATGCTTGAGAAAGGAAGAATGCCAACTTTACTTACCTTGACAAACTTGAGTGAGAATCTTGGTAAGCATGAAAAAGGAGATGAATTGGTTGATATTTTCCAACTCTTGTCGGGAAAAGAGTATTTCAAGAGTTTTGAGAGTTACAATATTATGGTTTCACTCCTTTGCAAGGCTAGGAGGGTTAAAGAAGCTTATTCGGTTCTGCAGGAGATGAAGAAGAAAGGCTTTTGCCCAGATGTTTCATCTTATAATTTGCTTCTCGAAACGTGCTGCAGGGAGGATCTAGTTCGTCCCGCTAAACGCCTATGGGACGAGATGTTTACCAGTGGTTGTGGTGGTAACCTGGAGACTTATAATATTCTTATTCGAAAGTTCTCAGAAATTGGCCAGATTGAAGATGCGTGTCACATGTTCAACCACATGTTTGGAAAAGGTCTGGATCCTGATGCTACAGCGTACTTGTTCCTGCTACAAGGCCTTTGCCGGGCGAAAGATCTTGAAAAAGCCCTTGAAGTCTTCAACAAGTCAGTTGAACAGGATGTAACACTCGCAGCTACCTTACTGAATACATTTGTTCTCTGCCTTTGTAGAGAAGGTGATCTATCGACTTGTATAAACACTAAATTTTTGCCATCTTGAAATATGATTGCTTACTAAAAGTCATGTGCTTTTTATGTCATAATTATGCATTTCCTTTAATATCGTAAAATTCACCTGCAGGTTTTTGTAATCAAGCGTCTAAGTTACTGTGTGGTCTTATATGTGATGTGAAATGTATAGAGTCCCATGTGACTTTTCTGACATACTTGGCCAACAATGGAGAGCCTGCATTGGCATCAGAACACATAAAATGGGTTGCAGATAATTCGCAGGTTTTACTCCATGGTATTCAAACCAAACTATCGGGGTCACTTTCATCTTCATCAAATTCAGATCCAGTCCTGTGGTTGTTAAGGGAAATGATAAAAATCTCCAATGGTGTGCCGAAAAACGAATTGCCACCTGTCAAGATTAACTTTGCTTCATATAAAATGATTTGAAATTATCCTTGGTTGCAGATGACTACCAGACTTGCAACAGGTATATTCGCTCGCATTATTTTGCTCGTATCTTGTGCATTATGTGAATTTCGTTGTAAACCAATGATATTTTCTCCAATAACTGAATGGATCTGATCACAAATAATCCTAGTTGGATATGAAAATCAGGTGATGGAATGAGGAAGAACCTGACAGGTTGGCTATTATATATTTTCACCATCACTATCCTATTAATAATGAAGGCGATAATGGTAATCGTCGATTGAAGAGGAGCGAGCAGAAACACATTTGTACAGAGGAAAAAGGGGAAAAAATTCATTCAAGAAGCGTCTACGAAGCCTATGACAGAAAGGGTGGTTGAGAAGATGGGGAAATCTATGGTCCATGAGAAAAAAAACTAAAGGATTATTCCCATGGGCTTGTAGGAGGTTTCTTGAGGCATATTTGGAGCTCTCCAATAAGTCAAAAAACCAGAAAAGAGACCATTACTAAGATTGCTACAAAGCAACTGGGAAGGAAGAAGACTTTGAAAAAATCATGGTGGTGGAAACTGCTGCAGTACCACAGAGGAGCCAGGTCTCATAATAAAACACTGGTAAGAAGAGAAATTGTTTAAAAAACGTCCCAAGTCAACGTAAGATGATTTAGTTACAATTCACCTTCTATATGTTTTCTTATCCGTGGAATACTTGCACCAAATTATGCGTAAGAGTGATCATGATTGAAGATGATCTCGTTCAATAAACTATTTGTTCCTGATAATTTGATTTATTGAGGGAGACTATCAAATTATAAGGTTGTGGTTACGGTTGCAGGCCCGGCCTCATACATTTCAATATTGGTTCAGTATACAATTTTTTTTAAAAAAATTTCATTCCCTTCGTACATGACTAAAATTGAAATTTGACAACATAAATGACTAAAATCGTCAAACAATAAACATATATGACCAAAATGGTTGTTTTTCCTTTTGAACACATAGATTTAGGAGTATATATCATATCAAGACAACAAAAAATTAAAGAAATGTTATAAAGAGACAAATAGAGGATATATATATCATATAACATGGTACTATACTGTCTACGTTTTTATCCCCTTTTTTTCTATTAAAAAGAACAGGATTTGAAATACAGCCGGCAGCCACAGAGAATACGACCGTAGTTTTTTTTTTTTTTTTTTTACTAAAAAAAATTAATATTGTATAGAGTAATTTTTACATGTATATTAATTGGATCACAATTCTAACACAACTTGTCACTTTTTTTCATGGTAAAATCTAATGCTGTTTGTAGTTTAATCAAAATGTCAAATTGTTCACATATTTGATTTCTCAACAAAGTTGTATTTTTTCTTCTCAACATAGTTTAATCGTTGCATTTTTTTTTCTAGCGACAACAAAAAAAAGGATTCAATGATCATTCGTTCGCGGAAACAGAACCTATAAACACTCCAAAGAATATCTCATGTATTATCCAGATATTTGCACAAAGGATTCTTGAATACGTAAATTTTTAAAATTATTGGCGAGGAATTGAAGATAGAGACTTGTGCAAAATATATCTATTATATATATA
>NW_027361168.1:37719-41056 GCF_012295235.1 Primulina huaijiensis
ATATATAAATTGAATTTGTTTTGAATGAAGAAAGTGACATAAGGGGAAGGGATAAAGGGGGCGTAGGCTTCATTCGTCTCAGCTGTTGGCTCACAACACAATCTTCGACTATCCCAATGGACGGCCTTTGGCATTACTTTGTGTGTGTGTGTGTGTGTGTGTGTGTGTGTGTATAGTCCTCTCCCTGTCTATCTCATTCTATTTCACTTAAATCCTAATTGAATACGTCATATTGGTTTTTAGATAAGAGAGATTTCAATTATTAGTCCCAATTTTGTCACCACTAAAAATGATTGAGGGAGTCATGCTCAATTGTGTGTATAGATTGTGCCAAAGTAGGGCCTAGCTAATAGGGATAATGACCTATTAATCGTTATTTATGTATAAGTATAAAATAAATAATAATAATTTTTTCGTTCAATTTTGAGATTTGGTTTATTAAAAATTCAAATTTTGGTTTCGGTACACTGATTTTTAATTTTCGACTATTTTGATCAAATCGCTGACGTGCAATTTTCAATGTACCGAAACTTAAGATTAGACAAGTTGACGAAAAAAAACAATTTTCATAAAATAACTTTATATGTTATGGGAGAAAAAATTCATTCCATTTTTACTCAAATTACATTTCAAATCGATTTTCTTTTATTTACTGACTGATATTATTTTCACCCCACCAATCGGCTCCTTGACATTATGCATTTAAAAAAAATGCAAAAATAAATAAATAAATAATAATAATAATGAGAATTAAAATAAATCTAACTCCATAAAAACCTATATTCCTACTATAAATACAATATTTCCAACTTCAAGTACTTATGAACCAAACAAAGCCAAAATGGATTCAAGTGCCTCCACCCTCATTCTCAGTCCCCCATTGAGCCTCAAAACCATTAATAGAGAAAATGAAGCTCTATTCTTTGACACATCTCTTTCAGAAAAACAACCAAACTTCCCCAGACAATTCCTCTGGCCACATGAAGACTTAGCCTTTGCCTCTCAAGATGAACTCAAAGATCCACCGATAGACCTGAATGGCTACTTCAATCATGATCAAGAATCGGTCGGTTTCATGGCCAAACAAATCAGACAAGCATGTCTGAAACACGGCTTCTTCCAAGTCATCAACCATGGAGTCGACGAAAGTCTGATTCGAGCGACGTATGAACATATGGATGCTTTTTTCAAGCTCCCTTTGAGCAGAAAACTCGGTGTAAAGAGAAAGGAAGGTAAATTTTGTGGATACTCGGGTGCTCATGCCGATAGGTATTCGACTAAGTTGCCGTGGAAGGAGACATTCTCTTTTGAATATAAGCATGCAAATGGCCCTGGCTGTGATGTTGTCAGCTATATTAACTTTGCACTGGGAAAAGATTTTGCAGAAGCAGGGTAAGATTTTAGATAAGTTTATATATATAATATATATGAGTTTTTGCATGATATATATTGCAATAGATTAATGGATTACAACCTTCTTCTTCTTCTTTTTTTAATCATTTTCTTTCTCAGGTTGGTTTATCAGAAATACTGCGAGGCAATGGAAAACTTGTCCCTCATAATCTTGGAGCTGCTCGCGATTAGTTTAGGGCTAGAAGAAGGGTTTTACTATCGCGATTTTTTCGAAGACGGGAACTCTATAATGAGGGGAAACAACTACCCACCTTGTAAAGAAGCTGGCCTCACCTTCGGCACGGGGCCTCATTCCGATCCAAATTCAATAACAATACTTCATCAAGATCAAGTTGGAGGGCTCGAGATCTTCGCAGACAACAAATGGCAGACCGTCCAGCCTAGGGCCGACGCCTTTGTTGTCAACATCGGCGACACTTTCATGGTAAGCACTTATCCTACTATCGTATATATATCTTGAATTTTATTCAACATGTATATTATATATGCATGTGTATAACAAACGAGTATTATTAGATGCTAAAAAACAAAGATGGGACGGGACCATCTACACTTAACTTTTATTACAATATATGAATATGAAAAATTATAATTTTGAAAGGACAAAAGAAACTTAAGCCCACCATATATATGTACGAATGCTTTAATTCTACACCAAACGACATCCTTTTAGGTATGTGATATGAAAACAACAGACAACAAGCTTATTTCTTTTGATCAAACAAGACAGAACATAATGATCATAATCAATAATATATATATATCTATATATATATATATATATATATATATATATCAAGTTTCGAAAATAAAACAAAATGGGCTAGCTAGCTAGCTAGCTAGCTAGTTATGTTTAATCATTGGGGGCTTTAGAATATTCAGCCATCCTCTCAAAATAGATCTATATAGTGCTTTTTTGTCCATTCTTTTATCCACAATGTGTGTATTTTTGAAAAGTAAATTTCTTCCACTTTCTTTAAAAATACATTAATTGAGTCATGTTTCTTACTAAAATTTCTATGACTATGCTTAATTAAACTCCAAGTACACTTGCATATTTTTTTTTATATATCGACGTCCGACATGAGAACACACGAACTTGTGCTGATATTTTGCATGCATGTACCTAAACCAATTCATATATATACTTAATTTATTCATGTTTTTTGGGCATATATGTATGTGTGTGTATGTATAGGCCTTATGTAATGGAAGATACAAGAGTTGCCTGCATAGGGCAGTGGTGAACAAAGAGAGAGCGAGAAGATCATTGGTGTTCTTTGTGAACCCTAGAGAGGACAAAATAGTGAGGCCCCCGAAAGATCTGATTCGCAGAGATGAGGCAAGGCAATACCCAGATTTCACAAGCTCGGATTTGAGAGAGTTCACACAAAATCATTATAGGGCGGACACTACTACCCTCCAAAACTTCATCAATTGGCTCCATTCCAACCACAAACATCATCTTTCATGTCAAATAATGCATTTATAAATTTACTTTCGATCGGAAAAATAATCAATTTAGTCTTCTAAATTATCATAAAATATTGATGTGACATTGAAAAATTGATGATGTGTCTGGCGACAACGTATTAGCGAACATGACTACGTACCTCACAACTTTGAAAAATTAGATGATCAAAACAGGAAACACGACAATTTAGAAGACTAAATTGATTATTTTCTCTTTTATTTCGCAACACAACCATGAATTTTCCTTGTAATATTGGTTCAAGTTAAACTTTTGTGACATATTTTTGTTTTACATTGACATAGCTATGTTTTACGAATTATAAACAAGAATTTGGTCGTCAGGATTATTCAATAGGACTAGCAAATACGATAGGTCAATAATCAATTTTCTTGAAAAGATAGCATAATCTATTATATATATAAATATGTGACTTTATATGTGAATTTCCAT
>NW_027361169.1:0-387 GCF_012295235.1 Primulina huaijiensis
GAGATTTGGGAAGGTAATCCGAATGGTCATTCACAGTTGTCAGTCATTGCTAGATTGTTGAACATGAAGGCTAAACATCACATTTCAGAAAGATGTTACGATGATCTGTGTCAGCTTATGTCCTAATTGCTACCCACAGAAAATTGCATGACCAATAGTTTTTATGACACAAAAAAATTAATAAAAGGATTAGGTTTGCCGGTTGAAAAGATTGACTGTTATAGCAACAACTGTATGATTTATTGGAGAGATGACTTTGATTTACAAGAATGTAGGTTTTGCGGGCATCCACATTACAAACCTAGTTTACGTCGAACGGTTAAGAAAAAAAAAGTTCCATGCAATAGAATGTATTATTTTCCTCTAACCTCACGTTTGCAAAGGTTG
>NW_027361170.1:0-563 GCF_012295235.1 Primulina huaijiensis
AAACTTCTTCAGACTGAGGCTCAATAGTTTCCTCATTCAATGCCATGCACTTGTTTACCATATCATTCAAACGACTTATAATTATTTCAAGACTATATCCCTCATCTTCTTTATGCTCGAAAGGTTGGTATGTAAAATTAGAGTGGCTAATTTCTGGAGAGTATTGGTGGTTCCAACTCTGCAGCGAAGGATTCCAATACTGATGGTAGTCAAAGTCGGCCATATCATTTAGCAAATATATCACATCGTCTTCATGTCGACTAAATAATGGACTACCAGTTGTCAGTGCTCCATTAAATACCCATCTTCGTGTAACTGCATCCAAACCTTTATGGAAAAGTCGAATAAGAACATAGTTAGAAAAATCATGATTCCTGAATGTTGTTGTTAAATAATTGAATCTTTCCCATGCTGCGTAGAACGACTCTTCGGTTTGTTGGGCAAAACTTGTGAATACTTGTCGATGAAACATCTCGAAGTATTTCACAACAAAAAATTCTCAAATTCTTCTTTTCTCAATGAATGAATCACCTATAAGATAAGAACAAAGCGTAAAAAAAATA
>NW_027361171.1:0-511 GCF_012295235.1 Primulina huaijiensis
GTCATTAATTCATTAATTGACCATTTATCCTTATGTGTGTTGTAATAAATTTTGAAGGGTCCATATTGTTGTGGAAGAGTGCATAAAATGTAGTGCACAAGAAAAGTCTCAGACATTTCCACTTCAAGTGTCTTGAGCCGAGCCGCTATATCCCGCATCTTCATGATGTGCTCTCGCACACCTCTCACACTGGTGAGCCTTAATGAAGAGAATTCCATAATTAGGGTGCTTGCAGGTGCATTATCTGAAGACTGAAATTGTTCATCAATAGCCTTCAGTAATTCTTTGACATTATTATGCTGGTCGACAGAACCACGCATACCAGCAGAGATTTTGGTCTTTATGAACATTACGCAGAGTCGATTAGATCGCTCCCATTTTTCATAAAGATCAACATCATCCGGAATGCTGTTTTCAGTAATAGCAGATGGTTCATCTTTCCGTATAGCATAATCAATATCCATCTATCCTAATTGAAGAAGAATTCTTTCTTTCCATATTTTATAATTAT
>NW_027361172.1:0-576 GCF_012295235.1 Primulina huaijiensis
CGTAGTTATAATTATTCATGATACGATTTTCACCATACGCTTTACAATACCATATTTTTACGTTGCATGCGATTTTATTGTATATTTACTTGCTATTCACGATGTATACATGTTGAGTCTTTAGACTCACTAGACTTGATTGTTGTAGGTACCGATGAGGTCGAGACGGAGGGCGTAGATCAGTCAGCTATCTTGGGGCAGCAGTAGTATACCCGAGGATCTCATGTATTAGTTTATGCATTTTTATTATGTTTAAACTCAGTTTTAATATTATGTTTAAACTCAGTTTTAATATGTTGGATTATTTTTATGTTGGTATTTGAAACAATATTTCCTTCCGCTGTTATTTTAAAGTTGAAATTATTTACATGTTTATTTTGAAGCAAGTTATTTATTTATTTAGAAAAATTTTAATAATTCCGCAAAAAAAAAAAAAAATATGAATACGAAATACGGGCCTTAACAGTTGGTATCAGAGCCTATGTTCTTGTAAAGGGTTGTACTACTACTGACCTTGAGAAGCTCACGAATTCACGCCTTCGGTCTGTAAGTTTTACGTTTACGCACTTTGTTTAA
>NW_027361173.1:0-527 GCF_012295235.1 Primulina huaijiensis
CAGATACCGTCCTAGTCTCAACCATAAACGATGCCGACCAGGGATTGGCGGATGTTGCTTTTAGGACTCCGCCGGCACCTTATGAGAAATCAAAGTCTTTGGGTTCCGGAGGGAGTATGGTCGCAAGGCTGAAACTTAAAGGAATTGACGGAAGGCCACCACCAGGAGTGGAGCCTGCGGCTTAATTTGACTCAACACGGGGAAACTTACCAGGTCCAGACATAGTAAGGATTGGCAGACTGAGAGCTCTTTCTTTTTTTTTTTTAATGACTAATTCATTAAAAAAAGGTAAAAAGGTTCGGTTACAAATACACTGGGCATACCCAGGAGATATTACATGAAAATCAATCAATATAACAAACACAAACCATAATACATGAAAATCACACAGTATATCCAGCAGACCCTAATTCATTTTCGCATATTAAATGGAATGTAGTGCGTTTGGAACACTTCTGAGTACATGAATCTTGATCTTCATCATCACTCTTTGAATATGCGGTTCTTCATTGTCAAAAATCTTCCTA
>NW_027361174.1:0-1135 GCF_012295235.1 Primulina huaijiensis
TTTTTAGGTTTTTTACGTGTTGGTAAAATAATGATAACTCAAGCTTGAAAACTCAAATGGAGGTGATTCAAACATGTTTGGAATCCTTGAGAAATTATCTACAACTTTGTAGAAGACATCAGTGCCTAAAAAGTTGGTTAAGATGATCAAATTGTGAAAATATCAAAAGGAGGACAAATTTATTTCACCATGACCAGCATATGGTAAAAAAATCATAACTATTTCAATATTTAACCAAATGAGGTGAACCAAGTTGCCAAATTCATCTACAGTCAATTCCCTACATGTTTTCTGTTTTGAGCAGAGTCAAATTCGGTGATTAAAGTCGTGGAACANGGAGAAGGAGTTCCCCAATAGTACATGCGATGCCACTATTTATATGTGTCACATAGTTATCGAATTGATATGCAACCCTCGATGAAGTAATGGTTGCAAATTCGATCGTGATATATGAGATGAAGGGACCGTACTGTACGCTAATTAAATCGACTGGTTCTTGCAGGCACTTTCAGTGATACCTAGGGGATCATGGGGCGATGCTACTAGACGCTCTTACCATGATCCGATGGGTGCAATCAGAAATGAGTTCTGACATTTTTTATCAAGGTGTTGATGAAAAGAATGGGGTTAACTAGTGTAAGACCGAATAAAGGAAATTGTCCTGAATCACAAATAGTTGTGAACCCACGGCTAGTTGTATCCTTGAACCATTGAGGGTCACACAAGTACTGGTTTACTTGTTCCCGTTGAGATAATGAATTCAATGAGTTGAATCTATAAGAAATAAGTTTGATACGATCAATCGATAAGCTTATAAATAAAGTTTATAAAAGCTTTCAGAAATTTTGAGAGCATGACTGTTAAGACAGTCAAATGAGTACACCTGCCTTATTTAGACATTGGTGATCTCGAAATTAAAGTGTGCATCATAATAACAAATAAGTTGAATTTGTCACTTCTATGATATTGGATCGTCGATCGAGATTATGATGAGATTAATATAATGGGAGCATTGATCATGGGCTTGTAAGAGTATAAGCCCATCATGCAAATTTATTAAAGTTCAAATGGGCTTTAATAATTAATTATTTTTTAATTGAGTTAAAATATAGCTCATTAAATTTTTATAAAATAT
>NW_027361175.1:0-649 GCF_012295235.1 Primulina huaijiensis
CTAGCAGGATATTATCGGAAATTCATCAAGGGATTCTCCTCGATTTTAGTTCCACTCACAGCACTGACAAAGAAGAATGTGAAATTTGTTTGGAGCGAGGAGTGTCAGAAGAGCTTCGATACTTTGAAGCAAGCTCTTATCTCAGCACCAGTTTTGGCTATGCCGTCAGGGCCCGGTGAGTTTGTGCTATATAACGATGCTTCGAAGCTCGGTTTGGGTGCAGTATTGATGCAGCATGAGAAGGTCATAGCATATGCTTCTCGACAGTTGAAGACTCATGAGAAGAACTACCCTACCCATGATCTAGAGTTGGCCGCAGTTGTGTTTGCTTTGAAGATCTGGAGGCATTATTTGTATGGAGAGAAGTGCCAGATCTTTACCGACCACAAGAGCCTCAAGTATTTCTTTACGCAGAAGGAGCTGAACATGCGTCAGAGGCGCTGGTTGGAGCTTGTGAAGGATTATGATTGTGACATTAGCTACCACCCGGGTAAGGCTAATGTAGTTGCGGATGCATTGAGCAGGAAAGTTGCAGTGATGGCTCATTTGACGATTCAGAGACCTCTTCAGATTGAGATGCAGAGGTTTGATCTGGAGTCATATTCTCGAGGTAGAGTTCTCCGTCTATCTACCTTGACTATCCAGTCTT
>NW_027361176.1:0-309 GCF_012295235.1 Primulina huaijiensis
AATGGGAGGGGGACTAGGCCAAGACCTCCGCAAAAGGCTATACAAGCACAACATCAAAACAAAATAAAGACATACTACAACAGGGCAACCCTAAAAACATCATAACAACAGCCAACAAACCAGTGGGTGGCCCGGAATATATCAAACAAAATAAGACAAAATGGTGGGCAAGGAGAACTCTGCAGTGAACGCCCACCACCTAACGCCCAAGAAAGGCGAAAAAAAAACAAGATCAACCGGAGTCAGGAGGACGCCCGTAGGNTTCGCCTTTCTTGGGCGTTAGGTGGTGGGCGTTCACTGCAGAGTTCT
>NW_027361177.1:0-228 GCF_012295235.1 Primulina huaijiensis
TTGGGGAAGAATGGATTTGGAGATGTCGTGACGGCTATGGATGAACTGCCTCTGCCGACTCTTCTGAATGGGAAACCGGGTATTTTATTCCCGGACGCGGTTATGTCTTCTCTGACTGAGCCTTTTAAGTTTTCTTTAGTTGGGAAGATTTCAGGTAATCGATCCTTAGTCCCAAATTCGGGAATTTCATCAGCCTTTGCTCGTTTGGGATTGAAGCGCTCTTTTGAT
>NW_027361178.1:0-242 GCF_012295235.1 Primulina huaijiensis
TATAAAATATCCTACAAACACTTAAAGTTCATGAAAACCATGCACTCAATCCCCTAAACCCACGGCTAAATTTTCCAGCACCTTAACAACTCTCGGCCGTCCCTTTCCTTAGACCTCATCACAACACGTCACCCAACTCCAATAATCTTTCGGTCCTCTCTAACTCCCCCACATGGACCTAACTTAAACTTTAAAGGACCTACCTTAATCACACGATCAGCCACATGCAGCACTACCCAAAT
>NW_027361179.1:0-340 GCF_012295235.1 Primulina huaijiensis
ATTTTCAGAAAATGCAGTTTGAGCAGTCCCACAAAAAACGTCATATCTCACTCAATTTTCATTTAAAAATTTTGAATTTTATATCAAATCGAAGGTATCCAAAATTTATACGTTTCATATGTTTAACGTTTTTCAAGAAAAGTGACCGAAAAATCGCAGTATTTAAAATGACAGCAAAAATCGTGATTTGTGATCCAAAATCCATTTAAAAATTGATTCAAACATCATTTCTCAAACTTCTACACATTACACTTGTATTTTCACACCTAAAAACATTGCAAAGCATGCTATGACTTGATCGACGCAGGAAAAATAGAATATACGTGCCTTTTGATATTAA
>NW_027361180.1:0-3279 GCF_012295235.1 Primulina huaijiensis
AAATACGATAACAGATACATATAACTTCTGTACCAAGAGTATAATGATAACCATGAGTTTTAACATTTAATGTTAAAGAGTCTAAGATATTTATATCAGACAAAGATAAAGATAAATTTGGATAAACATCAAAATATACTGGACCATGGGCCAGACTAGATTGAATTATTCTCATAAGGGATTGTTTCCAATTTAAATTTCTTCCATCTCTTAAAGCTGCTATGAAGCTTTCTGGTAAACCTTCTAATGTTAAAGGTCTAAAGGCAATTTGTATTAATCCTATATGAATAAATCTGTAATTTTTCCTATAAGGCAAAATATCTTTATTATTCAATAGTCTAATAACCATTTCTTCATTATGAAGAGGTACTGATGATTCTGTAGTTTTTACTACCTGTTTAAAACCAATTTTTTCAAATGTTCCTAATTTATAGATCATTTTAGATTCTATCTTAGGAATTGTCCATTTATTTAATAAATCTAAATTTTCAGGTAAATCATATTCTTCATTTAAACTGTTTTTAACAGTTTCTTTCATACTGAAAATATTCATTTGAATAAACAGTGTTAAATCATCAACCATAACTATTTCCATGGCTCTGATACCATCTGAGGCTTGGAATACAAATTGAATCTGATACGTGGCATTGTTTTACCAAATGTTTCCTTAGTGGCTTTCGCACACATGGAGATTATTGGTTTCCAGCCTATATACCATATTCGAATTACTGAACTAATAAAAGGAGGTATTTAATTTCCAGAATAAGAATGAATATAAGGTTCATCTATGGCAATTTTACAAAACATAAAAGGAATTACAAAAGATATACCAGAGAAATTAAACAACAGAGGATTTCCCGAAGACAACTTCAGAAACATAAATTCATAAAAATCACCCATGAACGCCTTAAACGCCATCTCTCGGCTAAGCAGGCTGAAGGGCTACAACATGAATTTATGCCTCTTAATTAACTTCGAACCTTGTGTTTACTATTTCNNTCTATGGCAATTTTACAAAACATAAAAGGAATTACAAAAGATATACCTGAGAAATTAAACAACAGAGGATTTCCCGAAGACAACTTCAGAAACATAAATTCATAAAAAAATCACCCATGTACGCCTTAAACGCCATCTCTCGGCTAAGCAGGCTGAAGGGCTACAACATGAATTTATGCCTCTTAATTAACTTCGAACCTTGTGTTTACTATTTCTTGGTTCGTCTTTAAACCTTATGTCCAACCATTAACCCTTATATTACATCAACTTCTAAAATTTAAATGAAATCTTTTATCATTTCAATTTAATTCCAAGTTACAAATAAATAAAGATCATGGTTTAGTAATGGGATGATTTAACACGAATGTTTTAGCCTGTCATTCAGGCTAATATATGAATTATAAATATTAAAAACAATAAATAAAAACAGAAAATAAAAACAGTAAACTTACAGAATTGTAATCAGAAGAAGCAAACTTAATTAAATAAGTGGAAGCTTTTATTAAGAAGGGTTGTTTACAAGAGAGGAATAGAGGGGAGCAAACTCGACCGTGTTTTCTAAGAACACAGAATGGTCCTATAAATAGATGGAAGTGCCGGACATGAGACCCCGGATTCCAACTAAAAATATAAACAGTAAATGCTTTATTAAAGCAAATAGTAACATGGTTACAAAAGTCAAAAAGTAAAAGTGATAGACCACCCACTTTTGTCATGATTTCATGGCACGTCTGAGATTCCATCTTTGATGTGATATTTCACCATCCACGGGTTGATAATGCAACATGAGGATTAAAGATGAATATCCTAATCATCTTTAATATTGTCTTTTAATGAATTTTTGAGATTTTCAAAAATATCATTGATCTGTGAAAATTGAGGAATATCATCCTCTGGATCTTGAGCATCCTGCATTTGCATTAGATGAATAAATTGATTTTAACTTGATTCAGAAGCCATAGATTTATCCGATTTGGAATCTGAACATCCAATATTCTTGTAGAGATCTTTCTTCATCTCTTCAATGTAGATTTCTACCATTTTTTCTTTGGAGTAAATATCTGAATATTTTTGAGTCAAGATTTTAAATGGACTCATTGCATCTTTTTCTTTTTCTTGTTGATGCAGTAGATCTTTCTGATAGGAAGAGATGTTTTCTTCCATTTGTATAAGAATATCATGGCCATAGATTTTTCCAGTTTCTGGATCTTCACGTAATAATTTGTCCCAAAATTTGGTAGAGCTGACTCTCCATAGGCAGGGAATACCTTCATCAGTATAACCACACTCTGGTTGCCATTTCCAGGTCCATGGAATTCCAAATTCCATAAAGAACAGACATAAAGTCTTTCCGTCAATCCAATGCTCAGCAAATGATTTTTTAATTCTTGGAGAAACATTTAACCAAGTATTCATTGGTTTTATGAAAACCTCAGGCAAAATTTTTGCTGATGGACCAAATATTTTCCACCAAATAAAAAACCAATTAGGAATTGGATAATGGAAAACATTTTCACATATTTTCAAAAACCATGTATGTTTTCTTTTTTCATTTTCATAGAATAGAGTTTTATTAAAACTCTCAATATAATCCCAAAAATTGAATTTAAAACTCATTTTATGAGTCTCAGAATAAAATTCTTTTTCAAATAATGGAGATATACCCCATTCTTCAATNTGAAGATTGAGAATCTGTATTAGATTTCTGCTTTTGTTTCAAGAATTCTTGAAATTCATTGTATAACTCTTTATTCTGCTCAGTATTACTGGCTGATGAACTAGATAAGTTCTGGGCTATTAGCCTCTGTTTACCATGCTGTGCAATAATATTAGGGGGTTTTCCCCTACCACCTCGCCCTCTATAAGAGGACTCTCCTCGACCTCGAAAATACATATCTGTAAAGAAAGACATTAAGATAAATATTCACGAGTTAAGAAATCGGGTAAGTGATTATCTTCAACTTTTTTATAATTGATCTCAAAATCAAAAGGAGCTAAATGAGCCTGCCATCTTGCAAACATTTGTTTAGAAACATCATGTTTAAAATCTTTATTAAACATAAATTTTGCTGATTTACAGTCAGTTTTTATAATAAATTTTTGATTATATAAATCATCTTGAAATTTTAAAATACATCTTACAATAGCTAAGATTTCTTTTGCTACTGTAGAATAATTTTTCTGGGCATTATTCCATTTCCCAGAATAAAAACGAATCAGATATTCCTGTTTAGCTTGGGGATCTTTTTGTTTCAAAATTCCACCAAAACCTATATCAGA
>NW_027361181.1:0-7225 GCF_012295235.1 Primulina huaijiensis
TCACTAGATTTGATCGATGCAGGTGAGGATGACTTTGAGGAGACGGGGGGTGGGGACCAATGAGCCGGCTTGGACTGAGCAGGAGGCTAAACCCGAGGACTGCCCATGTTTTTAAGACATTATGCAATGTTTCAAATATTCTGATTTCATGTTATTGTGTACGATATTCAAATAAGTGCTTTTAAGTGTTTTTAGAAAACATTATTTGTGATATTTTCATTGCAAATATTTTAAATGATCAGTTTATTGTTATCGCAATTTGAAGGTTTCTATTTAATTGAGAAAAATTTTATTTTTCCGCAAGTTTTAAAGTAGTTAAAATTACGGTACGTGACAGTTGGTATTAGAGCGGTGTTCTTGTAAAGGGTTATGCCTTCTGCCAGTTGCGAGAAGCTCACGAAGTCACACCTCAAATCTGTAAGTTTTAAATTTTCCTTGTAGTAAGCATGAAGTCACGATTTCAGCATGTACATGTTTTAAGTTCAAATTTCTTGCATCCAGTGATATTTATATAAGGTTATTGTATGCTGGGTTACGTTTTGGGTAAATTTTTAGAACGGAATGCCTCCTAGACGTTTGGTTGCTCGTGAAGCAAGAGATGAGGACAGAGAGGCTTGTGATGGGGAGAGGGCCACTCCTCCTCCTCCACCGCCAAATATGCAGGCACAAATTCTTGCAGGTATGACTCAGTTCTTCGCACAGTTTGCGGGAAACAATGCTGCAGTAGATACAGGGGCGAGGCACAGGCCGGAGGCAGTATATGAGAGGTTCAGGAGGATGGACCCAAAGGAGTTCTCGGGGACTACTGACCCGATGATAGCTGAAGGATGGATTAAGTCCATCGAGATGATTTTCGATTTCATGGAGCTGCCGGATATAGACAGAGTTAGATGCGCCACCTTTCTGTTGTCAAGAGATGCTAGATTGTGGTGGGAAAGTGCATCAGTGTCAGTGAACTTGCAAACGCTGACTTGGAATGGTTTCAAGGAAATATTCTACTCCAAGTATTTAACTGAGGAAGTACGTTCCCGACTGACCAGGGAGTTTATGACTTTGCGACAGGGAGATAGTAGTGTCGCAGAGTTTGTCAGGAAATTTGAGAGGGGGTGTCATTTTGTACCCCTGATTGCGAATGATGTCCGGGAGAAGCTGAGGCATTTTATTGATGGGTTGCGACCGATCTTGCGTCGTGATGTGAGGGTTGCTGGTCTTACTACCTATGCCGTTGCTGCATCTAGAGCCTTGGCGACAGAACAGGACCAAAGGGATATCGAGAGTTATAGGCAGGGCAAGAGGCCCTATCAGGCACCTCAGCAATAACAACAACAGCGACCCCGGTTTAAAAGGCCCTTCCAGGGTCAGCAGGGAAAGAGGTCATTTCAGGGACCGCCGAAAGGCAAGGGTCATATTCCTCAACAGAAGGCTCCTCAGAGACCCGGTGAGTACCCAGTGTGCCCGAAGTGCAACCGCCAGCATCCGGGACAGTGTTTATTTGGATCGGGCAAATGCTTCAAGTGTGGAGCCAGTGATCATATGTTGAGGGACTGCCCGCAATGGAGGCAGCCGAACCAGGGGAGAGTGTTCGCCATGCAGGCAGAGGAGGCGAACCCAGACACGACCCTGTTGACTGGTAATTTATTTAACTCAGCACCGTTTAATTTTTGCTATGCATGTTTCAAATTTGATTTGGGATTATTAGCGTGCTAGTTAGTATGCTTGGTGACTTGTATAGAGATTTTCTACTATGCTTGAGGTTAAGATTAGTATTTTGGGATTTATGTTTTGTGAGTTGTGTTAACAACTCTCAGGAAATATCTTCATAAAGAGTGTAGCCACGAAGGCCTTGATAGATTCCGGGGCCACTCACTCTTTCATTTCGGAGACATTCGCTAATCATTTGGATTTCAAGTCCATTGGGTTAGACGTAAACTATTCAGTGACATGCCCATCAGGGGAAGAGTTATCAGCTACTAGTGTTGTCAGAGACATCGATCTTGAACTATAGGGCCACCTAGTGTATGCCGATTTGATTGTGTTGCCAATGCCAGAATTTGATATCATTTTGGGAATGGACTGGCTGACGAAGAACAGAGTTCTTATTGATTTCCAGAAAAGGTCAGTGTTGGTAAGACCTTTGGGCATGGAGCAGTTTCTCTTTCAGCCAGATATATGGAGAAGTTTCTCTCGCATAATCTCTTGCATGCAGGCTCGGAGACTTATTCTTAAGAGGTGTCAGGCCTTCTTGGCCAGCGTTATTTCCGCACCTGACGTACCCACTCCGTCATTATCTGATGTACCATTAGTCAGAGATTTTCCTGACGTCTTTCCAGATGACATCACAGGCCTTCCACCAGAAAAAGAGGTGGAGTTCGCCATCGACGTTATGCCAGGAACCGTGCCAATCTCGAAGGCACCATATCGTTTAGCTCCAGCTGAGATGTTAGAGCTCAAGCAGCAGATTCAGGAGCTCTTAGACAAAGAATTCATCCACCCTAGTTTCTCATCATGGGGCGCACCAGTGCTCTTTGTAAAGAAAAAAGATGGGAGCATGAGGCTGTGTATCGATTACCGAGAATTGAACAAGGTAACGATCAAGAATAAATACCCACTACCAAGGATCGAGGACTTATTCGATCAGTTGCAGGGAGCTACAGCGTTCTCTAAGATAGATCTTCGATCAGGGTATCATCAGTTGAAAGTAAAGAATGCAGATGTTCATAAGACGGCCTTCAGAACCAGATATGAGCATTACGAGTTCTTAGTGATGCCGTTTTGACTGACGAATGCTCCAGCAATTTTTATGGATCTCATGAACAGAGTATTTCAGCCATACCTAGATCAGTTTGTCATAGTGTTTATTGATGACATTCTTATTTACTCGAAGAGCCATGAGGAACACAGTCAGCATTTGCGTGCAGTTTTGCAGATCTTGCAGAGTCGCAAGTTGTATGCAAAATTCAGTAAGTGTGAATTTTTGTTGGGGAAAATAGCATTTTTGGGTCATATAATATCTAGCAGTGGTATTGAGGTGGATCCAGCTAAGGTAGTAGCAGTTAAAGAATGGATTGAGCCGAAGAATGCGTTAGAGATTCGCAGTTTCTTAGGCTTAGCAGGCTACTTCAGGAAATTTATTCAAGGGTTTTCTTCGATTGCAGTGCCACTCACTTCCTTGACTGAGAAAAATGCTAAATTTGTGTGGAGTGATGATTGCCAGAAGAGCTTTGATACTTTGAAACAAGCTCTTATCACAGCGCCAGTGTTAGCCATGCCAGCAGGGCAAGATAATTTTGTGTTGTACACCGATGCTTCTAAGCTCGGTTTGGGCGCAGTATTGATGCAGAATGGTCGGGTTATAGCTTATACCTCCAGACAGTTAAGAGTTCATGAAAAGAATTATCCGACTCATGATCCCGAGTTAGCTGCCGTGGTCTTTGCGTTGAAGATTTAGAGACATTATTTATACGGCGAGAAATGCTAGATATTCACTGATCACAAGAGTCTCAAGTATTTTTCACGCAGAAAGAGCTTAACATGAGACAAAGATGGTGGTTGGAGTAGGTAAAAGACTACGATTGTGAAATTAGCTACCATCTAGGGAAAGCTAATGTTATGGCAGATGCTTTGAGCAGAAAGGTAGCAATTGTAGCACAGCTTTCAGTGCAGAGACCTTTTCAGACAGAGATTCAGAGGTTTGGCTTAGAAGTTTATCCTAAGGGCAGAGATCCCAAGCTGTCTAATCTGACAGTCCAGTCTTATTTGGTAGACCGAATCCGTAAAGGACAGTCTTCAGATGAGCAATTACAGAAATGGAGACTGAAGGATGCGACCAAGGGCAGTGTACTTTACACAGTGTCTGATGATATTGTGAGATACAGAGGGAGAATGTGGGTGCCTAGTGTTGATTCGATCAGAGAAGATATCTTGTCAGAGGCACATACATCTCCGTATTCCATCCATCCAGGAGGTACCAAGATGTACAAGGATTTGCAGATGCTGTATTGGTGGCCAGGTATGAAGCGAGACATCCGTCGATTTGTATCTGAATGTCTCACTTGCCAGCAAGTGAAAGCAGAGCATCAGAGGCCAGCAAAAATGCTTAAGGCGCTCCCTATTCCCGAGTGGAAATGGGAGAATATCACCATGGATTTCGTTGTTGGTTTGCCGAGGTCAGTTAGAGGATCCAATGCCATTTGGGTTATAGTGGATCGACATACTAAGTTAGCACACTTCTTGCCTGTGAAGACAACTTTCTTCATGACGCAGTATGCGGAGCTCTATATCAGGGAGATAGTTCGTTTGCACGGGATCCCAGTTACGATTGTTTCCGACAGGGACCCGAGATTCACATCGTCCTTCTGGAAGAGTTTACATGCAACCATGGGGACGAAATTGTTATTCAGTACTGCATTTCATCCGCGGACAGATGGCCAATCTGAGCGAGTGATTCAGATTTTAGAAGACTTGCTGCGAGCTTGTGTGATAGATTTCCATGGGAATCGGGAATCGAAGCTACCTCTAGTGGAGTTTGCCTACAACAACAGTTTTCAATCCTCTATAGGTATGGCTCCTTACGAGGCATTGTATGGGAGAAAGTGCAGATCGCCGATTCATTGGGATGAAGTCGGTGAGAGATCAGAACTTGGTCCAGAGATTGTTCAGCAGACTGCAGATGTGGTGGTCAAGATCCGAGACAGGATGAAGACCGCACAAATTCGTCAAAAGAGTTATGTTGATAAGAGGAAGAGGGATCTTGAGTTTGCTGTAGGTGATCACGTTTTCGTGAAGATAGCACCCATGAAGGGTGTTATGAGATTTGGGAAGAGAGGCAAGCTTAGTCTGAGGTTTATTGGACCGTTCGAAATTCTTGACAGAGTTGGGACACTAGCTTATCGTGTAGCCCTACCGCCGAATCTGGCTGGAGTGCAAAATGTGTTCCATGTCTCGATGCTGAGGAAGTATATAGCAAACTCTTTGCATGTTTTGAGTTTTGAGCCGTTGCAGTTGGCTCCAGATATGTCATATGAGGAAAAACCTATCCAAATTCTAGACAGACAAGAGCGGAGACTTCGGAACAAAGTGACCAAGTTGGTCAAAGTTCGTTGGCTGAACCAATCAGTGGAGGAAGCAACTTGGGAGACCGAAGCAGATATGAAAAGTCGCTATCTGGAACTATTTGGTAAGATTTAATTTCGAGGACGAAATTTATTTAAGTGGGGGAGAAATTGTAGAGCCCAAAATCAGTATACGTAAAACCCATGCATTTATTTAATTTGTTAAATTAATTATTTAAGTTTAAAATGATTTTAGAGATGCATGATTTCTGAAATTTCATTATGTTAATTATTTATGTTTATTTGATGCACGTTAAAAATGTTCTCTCGAGTTTGGGTTTCAGGCGAATATTCGATGCGGGATCGAGGAAAAGAGACCGACGACGATTTTTACGATTTTAAAATGAGATATTTTATTTTACGTTAGGATTGGGGCATTTTTAATGATTTATAAAGTTTTAACATTTTTAAATCCTAATTTAAATATTTGGTGATTTTAAGATTTTAAACTTTCAAAGTTTATCAATTGTGAATTTTACTTAATTACTTTTGAGATTTTTAGTAAAGTTGATATTGGGTTAGTAGTATTAATTAGCAAGTTAATTATTAATTTAAAACCTTAATTCCCATTAACTCACTACCCAATAACACACACACGTTGCTCACTCACACAACCCATGTGGTTTACTACACACCACACACACACATTCATGTATTTAAACACACTTTCTCACACACTCACTCACGATATGACACACACATTTCATTGTTTTCTCAATGATTTTTTTTTTAAAGAAAGCTTAGGGTTCTTAAGGTAGTAGCAGCCGCCCCTCCCACTCCAAATTTTCTTCAGCAATCCTTCGTTGATTTAGCAGCAAAAATCGTGCCTCAAGTCGCCCGGATCATTCCCGCACTGTGTCGCTTCGATATTCACCGTATCGTGAGTTTTAAAGATCAAAGGCATGTATATTCTTTCGTTTTATGCATCGATCTCGTCATAGTAGATATTTTGATGTATGTTATGCGTGAAAGTTTTATTGTTATGAGAAAAGTTTGAGCGATTATGCATTGAATCGATTTCTGAAACATTTTGGATCTCAAAACATGAGTTTGCTGTCATTTTAAAAATTGCGAGTTTTTGGTCGATATTCTGGAAAAACTTTCAACATATAAAACGTATAAATTTTTGAGACCTTTGATTTGACAGTAAATTCGAAATATTTGGATAAGAAATGAGTGAGTTATGATTGTTTTCGTCGTACTGCTCAAACCGCAACTTTTATGAAAATGTGTTCTTCAAGTTTTATTGTTGCAGGCTTCGTTGAGGATCAACGGGTATTTGCTGCTGCATTTAAGCATGTTGAGTATGATGTTGAAATGGTTTTTGGTGTGTCGGTTCACATCGATAGGCACTTGTTTGCATTAGAAGTCGTAGGATGCGTTTTGGTGTCAAATGGCGTGTTCACGGATTGGGTTGCGTTTCTTGTGATGCGTATTTGTTTTGGGGTATTTGTTTGAGTTTGAATAAGTGCCTTAGCATCCTAGGATGGGTCTTGAGGTAGGATTAAGTCACAAATGTAGGGAATTCCGTTTGTTCACGATTCCAGCACCTACACAAACCCGAAGCCGGACCTGTACACGAAGTCCGTGCCATTTTTCCTTCAAAATGCGAATTTCCAGCGTGTACCCGGACCCCTACACGGGGTCCGTGTACCCCCTTTTTATTAAAAAAAATTATATATTTTTTTTAAAAATTTATAGTATAAAATATAGGATGTGTTTTATGGTTATGAATATAAATATAGAATTTATTTTNAACATAACATCATTTTGCGTAGAGATATGTTTCAAAGCAAGTGACCCATACTTAGAAATGCCTGATCAGAATAAACCACAGTACTGGGCTGGCAGGGAAGATCCATTGTCACATACATGAGATCCCCGTTCATGCTTTAACGGGTGGATTGGTTCCTGGTCATGCTTTACCGCTTTCCAATCCTGATCTAAACCNCGGGCCTCAAGTGAGATCCAACGAATCCCTCAACGCCAAATAAGTATGTTCGACGTGCAAAAAAAAAAANTTGGTCACAAGATATTTAGCATACCTCAAAAACTTAAAAGTATTTTCTTTTTGCACGTCGAACATACTTATTTGGCGTTGAGGGATTCGTTGG
>NW_027361182.1:0-399 GCF_012295235.1 Primulina huaijiensis
CACAATACTACCATCAAATACACACTAATTAATTTAACATCAAATCATAGGCTATTTTACAACATCCGTCAAATTACGAAAACTTTATATCAACGTGTAGCCTATACTTCGTAGATTCCGAATATACAATCAGAATTAATAACAACTGACAAACAACTCTCCAATCTCAATCCAACGATTAAAATCCCTAATTATAAGAAATTAGGAATAATTCAAAATAACATCACTATAATCTTCTCTACTTCGTTAAAATCATACACGATTCAACAATCTTCAATTTCTGTACGATTTAACAATTTATCGGATTTATTCCAAAAATCGACGAATTTCAAACATTAACAAAAATATAAAATATATACCTCAAATCGAAGACCTCGTATCAACGATCCCAGAACTGAA
>NW_027361183.1:0-717 GCF_012295235.1 Primulina huaijiensis
GGCCAGAGATTCCATGCACTATTATTACATCAGACCACACAGGATTTCCACACCCGTAGGTTAGTGGTGAATCCCCGACTACAATGCACTGGCTCTTATATGTGTCGCCACTATACCCAACCTCGCCACTTGATGACTCTTCTGAAGCCGATAAACGAGTCAAAGCACAGCCCTAGCATATAGAGCCTCAGTGTTGTCCCGGGGCGTAAGGACTAATGGTGTACAATCATAACCACGGACTTATCCTCTCGTTGAATGATAACCACTTGGAAAGTCTGAGGGAGGGTTGTTCGATATAATCATCATATGACTACCCAATTGCATGTTTGGACATCTCTATGCCCTTATCAAGAAACGCGGTACATAACATCACAGATGCTAGTATCGAGCTCAAGCGACCTTTATCCCTGTTTTAGGCGGCTGAATCGACTAGGAACGAATTTAGAATATGCAGTGTTTACAAATGAGTTTCAACATCGAATTACGATTCATTTGTATTAAAGCATGATCAAGGACTTTATCTATGCTGCTTGCATGGGTATACAGATAAAGTATAACAAAACCGTTAAAAAGTAAATTATGTTAAAATAAAGATTGTTTATTACACTTGAGTCAATAAATTCCCCAGCCAACAGTTGGCTTACAGGGCATCTACTCTAACAATCTCCCACCTGCCCTAGAGCCAACTACTCATAAACTTTAATCCCATTGTTTCGC
>NW_027361184.1:0-434 GCF_012295235.1 Primulina huaijiensis
TTCCAAAACTCTCAACTGAATATCTAAGGCCGTCTTCTAATTGAGCTGGACTTCTTCATTTCTTTGCTTTTTTATCAGTTGGTCCTTGATCAGTCGATTGACTTGGCCATTTCTTTGATAGCTCCTGCAATTCTTCTTCCTCTTCCTCTTTTTTGTCAAACTTATCAACCTTGCTGGATAATGCATGAACATCCGAATAGACATTAGATATTGCATTCATTATTTGTTCTTGCATCAGATCCATTCTCTTTGTGACTGTTGTCTGCAAAAATTCAATGCGATTGTGACCTCATGATATAGTTAGATAGGTAAATATATTATTTACACGGAACTATATGGTACTCTGTATATGCAATTTTGACCTTATGATATAGTTAGAAAGGCCGAAAAAATTTTGTTGCCACGGTCCCAACTCCAAATGAAAATTGTGACGG
>NW_027361185.1:0-402 GCF_012295235.1 Primulina huaijiensis
GCTCTGGTCGGTGGTTCAAGCCCCAATGGCCAAAAGTCTCGCAAAAGACGCGATGCAAGCGAAGTTGCTGCTGCTGGAATTTGACAGCAACTTGCTGTGTCGGTTCGGAGGCTCGTTGGAGTTCTTGGTTGGCTTTTAGCCTATGGCCTTAGACTGGACAGTGCCTCATCGAGTTAGGAAGGCCACGTTTTTGGCCGTTTGTGATTCGGATCATTTTTGAGGTCGTACGAGAATTTACGGTGCGATGTGCCAAATTGACTCTCGAAAGAGCGTTTCATGTTTTGGCCTCCATTCACCTAGATTTCGGCCCTCACCATTTTAGGAGCATAAATTTATAATTTTAAGCGTATTTTAATAATGACTATACGTTGGTTCAGTGTTGGTTCGGGTTGGTTCAGAGTC
>NW_027361186.1:0-828 GCF_012295235.1 Primulina huaijiensis
GCGAAGTACCTGAACGCTTGAAGACCCTGATATCACCTTCTTCTTCCGGAAATCGCACCGTCTTTTCAACACAATCTATTATTGCACAATACGATGATAGCCAATCCATACCCAAAATCACATCAAACTCTATCATAGGAATCACAATTAAATCAGCAAATAATGTTTCCTCGTTCACTTGAATAGGACAAGCTCTAACCACACTTGTTGGACAAATCACATCACCCGAAGGAAGCATAATATTATACTGGAGATGTTCACATAAAGGTGCAATATCCAACGATCTCATGAAAATTTCAGACATAAAGGAATGCGTAGCTCCAGTATCAATTAAAGTAAGAGCTACTTTTCCTGAAATTATAATATTACCTGATATAACCGACGTATCAGGATTAACACCCTCTTTGGTCAAAGAGAAAATGCGTCCTTGGACTCGTTCTCGGCCTGAAGATTGGGTGCAATTGATGGCAATGTGACCTGCACCCCCACATCTATAACATCTGTTGGTCCCTACAAAGCATTCACCCTTGTGTGGCTTGCTGCATTTGGGACATAAAGGGGTATTCGTCTCAGACTGAACCACAGAAGCTTTACCTCGATGTTCTTCTTTTCCTTTTCCTTTATATCCCCCTTTCCAACTTTGATTCGAAGCTTGGCTCTTTTGATTAAAGCTCTGTCTTCTCAATTGCCTTTCCTTCTCAATCTCTCTCTCGTCCTGTTCCGCTAAAAGAGCTTTCTCCACGATCTCTTTGTACGTTGCAGCTTTAGACATTATAACATCCTTCCTGATGTCGGCTCTCAAACATCTCATGATGTGTTCCCCTCGAT